>NW_007729567.1:256500-291922 GCF_000696425.1 Galeopterus variegatus
CCAAAGAATTAGATTATTGAAGCAAAGAGCCTTTGAAGACCTCCAGGAAAAACCTCCTCAATATTTCCAAGTTGTCATCTTGTGAAACAAATTTCTGTGCTAAATCCTTTGGAATAAGTCAATAAAATGATCACCTCATTCATGTCTCTTGTCTGAAACTCAAAATTTTTGCTTGCTTAAAATAGTTTTGCTTAGGGGTTCGAACAGTTTGCATGTCCACTGCCCTCTCTCTCAGCTAAATTTAGGAAAGATAAATGAGGCTCACTGACTTTGTAAGCCCCACTTTAAGCTATGTGAATGGTAGTGGCTCTGTTGTGGTTAATACAAACGAGGGCAGGTCAGAACATAGCAGAGTTATATGGTCTCTTTCCATCACAACATGCTTCAGACATCCCAGCTCCTTTCTCATCAATAGACTCAGAGATGTCACTTAAAAATTCTGGATGTTGTTATCTCAGCGTATTTTATTTCACTCAATGCTGCATTAAAAAATTATCTATTTCTCTGCAATCTACTTTTCACCCTTTTATTCCCCCTAAGCTTCCTAATCCAATATTATTTACAATTATTCTCAAAGGTCAATTTCAAAGTTCTATAACTATCTGCATATAAATGTAGGCATATATAAATGTGTGTACAATCAAACTTCATTATTCATTAATTCCTTTTTTTCAAATTTGCCTATTTGGTAAAATATATTCTTAATCCCAAAATCAATGCTTGTGCTTTTGAGGTTATTCATACACATGTGCAGAATGACCCAAAATTTGCATCATATGATGTGCAAGTTCCCAGCTGAGGTTGAACCAGGTGAGGCTCTCTCTGCCTTCTTGTTTCAGCTCTCACATTGAAATGTGTCCTTCTCACAGTATATTTAGTGCCATATTTTTGGTACTTTTGTGCTTTTTATTGGTGATTTCTCTGTTTAAAATGGGCACCTAGTGTGAAGTGCTGACTAGTGTTCTAAATACAAGAATTCTGTGGTGTGCCTTATAGAGAGAATACATATCTTAGATGAGTTTTGTTCAGGCATAAATTATAGTGCTGTTGGCTATAAGGTCAGTGTTAATGAATCAGCAACCTATATTAAACATGATATCTTTAAACAGAAACACATATGAGACAAAATTATACATTGATCAGTTGACAATGTATGGCCAGAGGCTCACAGGAACATAACCCTGTATTTCCCTTAAGAGCAGTGGTTCAGCATCTACTAATTCAGTGTTCTTTACTACTTTATAAAACATAACTACTTCAAATAACATTAATTGACTATACTTATATACAACAGGAAGTTTTTCAGTATAGATATTAGAGTGGAGTGGGGGAGGAGGATTGATCTGAGAGTCAAGAAGTGAATATTTTAGTTCCAGGAGCATAATTGATCTATTCATTTGACTGCTCTGAGACTCAGGTACCACATTCCATTCAAAAACCTAATAAAACATAAAATGTATACACATAATATGAAAAAATAGAGATTTATATTTAAGACCACCTTTCCACCCTTCTGCTCCTGCTCCTTCTCTAGTGTAGAGAACTGTGTTTTAATTTTAATGTTTGATTGGATCTATTGCTAATAAATTATCATTCATTGGATATGATCATGTTATTGGGGTTGTTTTTAGATAAAAATAATGCACTGTTCAGAAATACTTACTAAAATATTTACAGATAAATTGTTGTGATGTTTGGAATTTACTTCAAAATAATGCTAAATGAGTTAAGGATGAAACTACTTGTTGAAACTGGATGATGAATATGTGAGCTTCACTGTGCTCTTATCCTTGTTTTACATTCT
This sequence comes from Galeopterus variegatus, assembly GCF_000696425.1. Classification (NCBI taxonomy): domain Eukaryota; kingdom Metazoa; phylum Chordata; class Mammalia; order Dermoptera; family Cynocephalidae; genus Galeopterus; species Galeopterus variegatus. The sequence goes on from NW_007729567.1 coordinate 258,305, forward strand.
TTTGAAATTTTCCACAATGAAAGGTACACAGGTGAGGAATAAAGTAAGGGGTGCCATTCTTCAGTGTCAAAATCCATGCATGGAGCTTTATATAAGTTATTTTATTCAACTCCCACAAGTAATAGATATTCGTTTTTCTTAATGTAGAGCAGAACAAACTGAAAAAATAACATCCACAGTTAATCAATGATAATGTCTATGTTTTAAACATATAGTTTTCATTCTTTTAATTTTTGTGTTACTTATTACATATGTAGTTTGTAACAATAATGAATGTTTTACATTTTCAATTTTTTTAATGTTTCTTCTAGTCTGATGGTATATTACATATACATTTTGAATATGTATTTTCAGGATCCCTGTGATGGTTAATCTTGTCTGTCAATGTGACTGGGCTAAAGGATACCCAGATAGCTGGCTAAACATTATTTTTGCATATGTCTGTGAGAGTGTTTCTAGACGAGATTAGCATTTGAGTCACTGAGTAACAAAAATCTGGCTTCACAATGTGGGCTGGCCTCATCTAATCCACGGAGGGCCATAATAGAACAAAAAGGAGGAGGAAAGGTGAATTTTCTCTCTCTTCTTGAGCTGTGACATACATCTTCTCTTACCCTTGGACACTGGAGCTCCTGATTCTCAGGCTTTCTAGGACTAATACCAGCAGACCCCTATCCTCAGGCCTTCAACCTTGGACTGAGAGTTACATCAGCAACGCCCCTTGTTCTCGGGCCTCTAAATTTGGACTGAATTATAGCACTGGCTTTCCTGGGCTTTTAGATGACATATCATTGGGTTTCTCATTCCTCTATAATCATATGAGCCAATTCCTGTAATAGATCTCCTCTTATACATCTATATACCTATATCTATATTTATATCTATATCTTATTAGTTTTATTTCTTGGGAAAACTTTGATTCATATAGTCCCCTAATCATCTGTGATTTTGTCACCAAAATCCCAACTGCTGGGATCACAATTCTGTAGCTAATATCTGGAAAGGAAAATGTCCAAGGTAAAGTTTGTTTAAGAGTTCTAGAATTCAGGTCTAGATATAAAATACATACACATTTAAGAATGTAAAACGATTTCTTTTTTTCTGAAATGAGTTTTAACATTATTAAATTTAGAATCATAATATGTTAGAACCTGAAGTATCTCTAGGTTTCCAATCTTCTTATATTTCAAGAAAATGAATTCCAGAGAGGGAAAGTAGCTAAAAATGGAAATCACATCTATTAATTTCCAAACATAATCTTTTCTATTTCCTCACATAAATTTATTTACACCACGTTGAAAAATTTATCAGTACTTCTAGGTAATTTAGAATCATAATATGTTAGAACCTGAAGTATCTCTAGGTTTCCAATCTTCTTATATTTAAAGAAAATGAATTCCAGAGAGGGAAAGTAGCTAAAAGTGGAAATCACATCTATTAATTTCCAAACATAATCTTTTCTATTTCCTCACATAAATTTATTTACACCACGTTGAAAAATTTATCAGTACTTCTAGGCAACTCAGAAAAAAGAATAAATGAATGTGCATAAAACATGTACATGAACACAGACACACTATGCTGACAAACACAGATTAATATAAGACATTTAAATTAACTAAAATGTTTCTTATCTTAAACCAAGAGTAGGCTAGGATAGCCAGAAATAGTTTTATCTAAATCTGTTTGCAAATCCATAATTAAATCCATGCACTCTGGCAGCTACACAAAATATCACCCCATAGTGTTACACTTGGTTAAGGATTAATTAGATTAAAAGATTCTAAAACTAATTCATTGAGATAAGAAATGATAATTTGGGAGTCTATAAAACAGAATTCCTTTTACCATATTGCTTTTCTAAAGAAAGTTTTAATTATCTCTCTTTAGCCAAATAAAAAAGTATCTTTCCAGATTAAAATATCTATCGAGGAAAGAAAAATAATCTACTGAGATACAATATCTACTTAACACAGAAAAATATTCTGCCATGCAATTAAAACATTAAATATGAATAACATTAGTTAGAGGCACACCATCACAGATGCTGTGAGTCAATGTAATGCCCCTGTCTATTATTCTGAAACTCGATCATCATTTGCTAACCTAAATAGATACTTCTTTTCAGGGTAAAACAATAAAACCAATACCAAAGAAATACTAAAATCAAAACAAAAAAATACCTCAGAAACAAATCTGCTTGCAAGAAAGTGAACTGTTTTTTAAATTTACAGTGAGACAGTGTAGCCAGTTATAAGCTCCACTGCACTTCAGCCTTTAGAGTTTGTGTATATTGCTCCGTACTCAAGTTACAAGAGCCTCAGAAAAAGGGCAAAGGTAGGGAGAGCTAGTATGGTACTGGTATGGTAATAGAATTCAACATGAAGTTACAAAGAAAATTATATTTTAAAGGTTGAATTTGTGATAATGGTGATATTTTAAATCAATCAGAAAAGAATAAAATTGTTAGTATATGGACTTATAGAATTTGAATAACATTTGTGAATGGATTTTCACATCATATATCATGATAAATTTCATATAAAAACATAAAAAGTAAAGCACCATGTACTTTAGAACATATAGAAACTTTATTTCTATAATTTGGGGAGTGAGGAGGTCATTATAAACATCATAAAAGGGAATAAAAAATCAAGGAAAATACTGATTCTTTTTACTGCTTAATGTGGATATTTTCTTCACATTTAAAATTTGTATAAATAAAACCAAAATACATATAATAAAATAATGTTTTATACATAGCAATCAAATTTTAGATGTGAATAACACATGAAAAGTTCCTAAAAATTATAGAAATTTTTCCATCTTCATGGAAATATGGGCAAAGATATGGAACAACAATTTATAAAGGAAAAAGATATTTTATAAGTGCCCAATAAAATATATCAACTTAATAAATCATCAAAAAGTATCAATTAAAATAATCAAATATGACATCTATAAAATTTTTTAAAACAAAAAGAAAATATAGAATGTGAAAGGGAGCATCACTTGCTAATACTCTCATATGAAGCTAATGGAAGTTCAAATTAATCCAAACTTTCTTGGAAGAGAGAAATGGAGAGAATATTATCAAAATCTATGAATGATACAATGTATGGCAATCTCATTCTGGGAATTTTTTTTCCAAGAAAATAATCAAAATTATAGTAATCAGAGAAAACACTAACTTATAATACTTACTGTGTGTCATGCACCATTCTTAGCATTTTATCTATATCAACCCATTTAGTTCCACAAGCCTAAGTTCAGTCCTATTATTATGACCCCATTTTACAGGTAAGGAAACACAAAGTGTCAAAAACAAGATCCTGGTCTGCCATTTCTTTTCTCTTTACTTTCTGTTTCTAGTCCCATTTAATTTTTCTATTGTTCTAATTATCCATAATGGAGGGCATTCAGCTACACTTCAAAACAATTTTGTAAAATTTAGGAAAGAAAATATATACATGCATGTATGTGTATGTATAAATGTGTATACACACGTAATATATATGTATGTATATACACAAATATACATTTACATATATTTGAATTTTATATGAGGAGAATTCACAGTTGGAGAAAAATTAATGTAGAGGGTATAATTTCTGCCATATGTACATAGACCAATTGTTCAAATATCTTTGATTTTCGTAATGTTGTTATAATCAAGGAACCTAAAGTATAGACTAGTTGTAAAATTTGCCTACATTCTGACTCCTAAACCCATGTTTGTTTTCTCCTAGACACAGTGATGTCTATACCAGCTAGGACCAATGAATGAGTCAGCTGTTAAATTTTCTTAAAAATTGTTAGCCATTTTAAAAAATTAAGTTATATAAATTTAATATTAAATACAGGTGATAAATACTCAAATGCATCATTTCGTAATTATTTTACTACAATGTACTGAGAGTTATTAACATCTGTTTTACTTGTATGTTAGAAATAGTGTATAACAGTGTTCCACTGAGCATCTTTTCCTAATTCTAGATTCACTAATGTTGAATTAGTAGCTTGAAAATCGGTGTGGCAGTAGTATTTTCATCAAAGAAATCAGTGAGTTTACAATTGAGAGTATAATTTATTATCTTGCCGATCGTGTAAATTTTTAAAAGTGCTGAAAAAATGTTAGTAAAGCAGAGTAAATTTAAAATGGTGTCTTGTCTAGAGGCTTTACATCATGAATACACAAATAAAGGAAGGAAAAAACTCTTCCAGAATTTGAAGTTTATTAACAAATTAGTAAAGAAGTCACTCACTATTACCGAACAGTCAGTGAAATTCCTACATAGGTCTTGGTCATTTCACTTTTGAATTAATCATTAATATCACAAAATACAACCAAAACATATCAGACCTACACTCCCTTGTCAATTGACACTATAGGTTGGCTACAGATAAAAGAGTTTGGCAAATATCAAAGACAGCATTTTGTGAAAATCAGTGTCTATATAAAATTTGCAAGAGTATTGTATATTAAACTATTATTTGTAAATTGTATCCTACATATGCTCTATAATACGAAAATTTATAATAAACAACTGCATATTTTTACTGTAAAAAACTGGTTAGTGCTGGCCCATGGCTCACTCGGGAGAGTGCAGTGTTGAAAACACCAAGGCCACAGGTTCGGATCCCATATAGGGATGGCCGGTTAGCTCACTTGGGAGAGCGTGGTGCTGACAACACCAAGTCAAGGGTTAAGATCCCATTACTGGTCATCTTTAAAAAACAACAACGAGCATGGTGCTGACAACACCAAGTCAAGGGTTAAGATCCCATTACTGGTCATCTTTAAAAAACAACAACGACAACAAAAACTGGTGATTATATATTTACCAGCATACCACTGACTAAACCTCACTGAAAACTGTGACTTAACTTTCCACTTTTTTCATTTATTCAAATGTTATTTCAAGTTCTTAAACTTAAGTGCAAGTTGTAACTGCAATAAATTTGAAAAATATGGAACAGAACAAATAAAATACAAAATTACTTATAATATTTCATTGTTTAGGGTATTTCATTTCATACACATATTACTTCAAAATTAAGATATACTGTGAACATTGTTTTGAATTTCAATAGTATATCATGGGCAATTTCCCACATTATTAAATATTACCTTAAAATACTTTAACGGAGCATTACTCTTCCATAATATGGATTTACTCATAATTTATTTGACAAATTCCAAATCTATATTGTAGAACAGATGACCTATATATTTTAAGTCTAAACTTTATGGTAACATTTATAATCCTCCTTATGAAGGAAAAAACACAATCATTTAGGTCAAAGGTGTTTGAAATTCATATATAAAGGCTTGATGGTTGTTCAAAATAATAATAATTATCACTTATTTTACGAACTGGACTGCTTCTGTGTTGTTTCAGTGTTTCCCAGTTTATCTCACGTTTTTTGTACTTGTGACCTATTTTTAGTGTCTTCTAACTTAAATCCACCAAAAGACAATTTATTTTAGTTTGGAACAATTGCTAATAAATAATAATAAAAGTGGAAACAATATCAGTACTTTCAACAGGAAAATCTTCTCCATTATTGCCATGATGTAAGTATTGCCATTTCTGACTTTTAGAACTTGAGAGAGTATCAAGGGCTTCTTAGGATGTGCGGCTTATAAAATTTCATGCCAAAACAGCATCATAAATCTCATATACAGATTGCTCGATGTGAAAAAACTAAATGTATAATTAGGGATAAAAGGATTAGCTGGAAAAATAAGAATGAAAAGAGGAAATGGCTGACTTCTTTTCCCATCATGGTGACTTCTTGGGCTGAGTCCCAGGATTCACAATTACATTATTAGATACAGTTTCCCAGATGCTTCCCTCTGCCAGCAATGTCCAGCCGTCCCGTACCACTTCCTGAGAAAACCTTACTTATTTTTAAATGTCAGCTAAGCTTCACCTTCTCTAGAAAGTCATCTCCACCCTACCCTGCACGCACATGCATGCACGCATGTGTGCCCACATGTGTGCACACACATGCATTGGGGGCTCTTGTTCTCTATACAGACTTTATCTTAGCCACCTGTTGTAGGTAGAATCATGTCCCCTGAAAAGATATGTTCAAATCCTAACACCTGACACCTGTGCTCATAACCTTTATTTGAAAACAGGATTTTTGCAGATGTAATCAAGCTAAAATGAAGTCACACTGGATTAGAGTGGGCCCTTATCCAATGAATACTGCTTTTATAAGAATAGGGAAATTTGCACACAGACACACAGGGAGATAACTAGAGGGTGACTTAGACAGAGATTGGAAGGATGCATCTACAAGCCAACAAAGGCTGAGGACTGCCGTCAATCACCAGAAGCTAGAAAGAGGCAAGAAAAAATCGTCCCCTGGGGTATTCAGAGGAAGCATGGTCCTATCTACAACTTGATTTCAAGATTCTATCCTCCGAAACTGTGAGAAAATAAATTTTTGTTGTTTTAAGCCACCCAGTTTGTGGTCCTTTGATATGGCAGCCGTAAGAAACGAATACACCCGCTAAACTCTCTTCCTCATTCATTTGTTCAAGTTTTACTAAATGCTGACCATATGCCAAGCAGTATACTTGCTTGCTTTTCTCTCACTCCTCTACTAATTAATATGGCCCTTCAGGAGAGGAACTTTATCAGTACATTTTCCGTAACAGACACAATTACATGCACAGAAGAGAGTGCTAATAAATAATTGTTGATTAAATGATTAAATGCCACTCTTGATCTTTCACAGTGAGGTTCTTTTAAACATTGCTTGTATCTCCTAGTGAAGAGTGATATTCAAAGAGATTTTTGTGGGCTGAGAAAAATGAAAGCAGTCTTTTAATGACAATCACAAATCTATCTATAGGAAAGAAAACAACAGAATGTGTGCATTTTAAACATACAGATCTTCGATTTTTTTTGTTTTTGTTCTCATCAACTATGCAAATAAAATGCCATTTCTCTTTGATTGTCTGACTGTTCTTTACTTCATCAACATAAAAACAGCCAAGTGGACTTTCAATGAACTTGAAGGATATATTGAGTAAGGCCCCAGAAACAGTGCAGCATATGGATAAACTCTCAAGTCAACATGCCTGAGTTTGAATTTCTGTTTAGCCACTCCTTAGGTATAACCTTGAGGAACCATGCAATCTTTTATGGCCTGTAGTTCTTCATCTATGAAATGGGATTAATAAGTACAAGTTATATATGGAGCATATATGAAGATTCAAAGAGATACTTTATGTTTAATACAGTATCTTGGATATAGTAAATGCTTGATAAAGGTTAATTTGATTTCTTTCTATTTTATTACTGCCATTATTAATACAATGACTTCCATAATAGCTACAGTTACAAAATCTTGATATGAGTCTGTCTTAGTCTGTTTGTGTTACTATAACAAAATGCCTGAGACTAGGTAATTTATAAAGAATAGGAATTTTTTTTTCTCACAGTTTTGGAGGCTGGGAAGTCCAAGGTCAAGGTGCCAGCATCTTGAGAGGAACTTCTTGCTACATCTCACATGGCAGAAGAAGAAACGGTAAAAGGGGAATGGAAACTGTCCCCTCACATGGCAGAAGAATGGAAAAGAGCAAACTTACTCCCCCATGAGCCCTTTTTATAACAGCATTAATCCATTTGTGAGTATGAAGCCCTTGTGATATACTCTCTGTGTGTCTCTTCTGTTTTCTGCTCATGCCAAATCTTGCTCATGGTTTTTTATTTCCGCATGTGTTTTTGTAATTTTTTTCTGAGCTTATATTCATATCTGTGTTTCATTTGTAAAAATTCTTTCGAAATAATAATATAAAATTATTTCCCTCTAGATAAATTTTGCTTTTGTTTTGCTAGTTGCCCACATAGGCTTCTAATCTGAACAACTTGTATTTGATTTGCTCGTTTATAATTTGGGGACTTCAGAAGTAATGTGCATTTGAACCAAAATATGACTTTATTAATAACAATTTCTCATGGGAGTTTATTATTCTGTTTTCATCCAAACCCCAGACTAAGACATAAACAAAATGTTTCTTTCATTTCCTTTTGATAATTAGCAGATATTTTCTTACCCAGTCTTTCAGTGAAGTACAGTACTTAAGTGTGACAATATTTGGGAGTATCATTTCAATGTTCCCAGTGTGGTAAATTGAAAACATGCATGAATATATAAGTAAATTTATTTTAAAAATCACTAAGTTAATGAATTAATGCATAGAATTTGAATTTAAGTACCTAGTGGGTTAGAATTCTGGCTTTTTTATTTAGTATATCTGTGATCCACAAATAGCTTTTTGTTTCAAGGCTTATTTTCTCTATTTGTGAAATGGTGATAAAAATTTCTATCTATAGTTGTCAGAATTATTTTGGTTGCAAATCACAGAGGCTAAGCACAAACTGATATAACAAAAAGAGGGATTTATTGGCTTGTAATTGAGAAAGCCAATGGAAAGGTGCAAGTATTTTATCGACTTAAATGATTGATATACTCTCTGTGTATCTCTCTCATCTTACAACTTTATTTCCCTTTTGTTTAGTTCTCTTATCAGATAGGATTTCCAAACAATGACGACAAGCAGTTCTAGGGTTACTTCTATCAGTTTGGCAACCCAAATTAAAAAGAGTACCACCTTTCCTTTTATGCTAGCAAACCTGCAGGACTTGCAACTCATTCGATGATTTTCCATGCTTGAATCACATGCATTTCCCTGATTCAAAGCATAAAGTTACTAAGGTCCAAATCATGTGGAGCAGAGAGAGATGCTTTTCCAAGGGTTAATTAGGGTTCTGTTACAAAAAGGAGAAATAAATGCCAATAAACAAAAACAACAGTAATCTATTTCACCAATATGTAGGACTGTTGTGAAGAATAATGATAAAAATGTTAGTAATACAAGTAGTTGTAGTACTAGTAGTAGCAGTACAGAATAGTAGTCATAGTAGTTGTAGGATTACAACTAGCAATTATAGTAGTAATAGAAGCAGTAATAGTAATGGCCTTTAATGTTCATCAGAAGAATGAATAGTTCTTATTCTTTGTATCATTCAGTACAACTTTTGGCATTTATTAGATAGACAGAACATTATTTTTGAAACACTGAGAAAATAAATTAATAAATTCAAAATATCCTAAGTGCCTTAATTTAGTGGGTTTTGAATATTTCTGGCTACAGAAGTGTTTTGCCTTTTCTTAATTGAAACATAACTGATTGTACATATCTGTGGTGTACAGTCATGAATATCAATATCTGTGCTCAGTATGTGATACTCAAATCAGGATAATTAGTATTTCAACATTACACAATGTAACCATTTTTTGTGGCCCTTTATCGATTTCTTGCTAGGTGCTCATTTGATAATCCCGCCCTTCCCACACCTCCAATGTGAAAAGGTAAAGATTATATGTGCTCCTGGAGCAGACCACCATATTAGCATTTACTCCATTACACTGTGCTTTTTCATTCACCAGGAGACATAGAGGAGGCAGTTACATCTTAGGAAAGCAAGGTCCTTGAGTTGAGACTAAATTTCACACAGGATGTTAAAGAAATGAGTCGAGTGCCAAATATTTACAGTTTAATTGGGAGAGACCTATATGAATCAGAACCTACTTTTATCTTAATCAGAGAAGCCTTTTTAGAAGAAACGCATGTGGTTTTAGTCATCCTAAATATTTTCCATAACTTTTTTCCCACTAATTTTAAAGAGACTAGTTTACTGATTAAATTTTTGGGTTATATTTGTGAATATCTTCTAGTTTGCAATTGTGAGTAATAATTTTAAAACCATATTTTCACATTTGTTTGGAGTGTACTATTTGTCTTTGAAATGTACTTGTCATTTTTATAGCTAGATCTCTTTTGTTCTCTGCATTAGTTAATTTTTCTATCAAAAGCATCATGACCAAGCAGGTCTATGTTTTTTTGTTTTTGTTTGTTTGTTTTGTTTTGTTTTCTATTTCCCCCTTTCTCTAGCTGAGGACTTTTCTGACTGGGGTCAGGGGTACAGCTAGAGGGAGTCTGGTATTTGTCCTCTGGCTTCAAAAGTACCTGACCCTAGAAAAGATGTTATATTTTACTTACAGAATAAACAAATCAGCCCCTAAGTTTTTCTTATCTTTCCTGAATGATTTAAATGCTTTCCTGGTACAACACTTCTCATGATTTGAGTGATCGTCTTTTAACTCAACTATTTTTAAATGTATGTTAATGAGATGGATGAATGTAGTCATAATTGGCCTAATAGGCTTCCCTCATTTGATTCTTCTTATTTATCATTCTATTGAAGGAAATGTAATTAACCCTCTCTACATTCAGCAGACAGGTTCAAATGTCTGTTTCTGGCTCCCTTTGTCTTTCCCTTATTTTCACTCTAATATATCTTTTACCATGATCTTAGAATCACCTTACACTTTCCTCTTTCTTCTATCAATCCTGCACGCATTTGCCAGAAGACAGTCCTTGCCCCACTAGCAGCCCTTGGCTATTAGGGCATAGGTCCCGGTTTATCTGTGGAATAGAAGGAAATTCCTCTGCAGAGTTGGCCCTGGGACCTTCCATTTTTAGTCTAGAGATTCCTTAAATATGTAATGACTGAATAAGTAATTAGTTACATAGCACAAACTTGAATTTTACCTCTAATTAAGTATGCATAGGTTTATATTAACTTGGAGACTTGAATCGCCAATAACCCATTCCTATTACAATTTTAATGCTGCTATTGGTTTCTCTTTTGAAAATACAGTTCTGGTGCCAATACCTACTTGCTCCCAAACCTCTCATGGTTCACTGTTACTGAGAGAATTGGATGCTTTGGGGACACTCTACCATCCTCAAATTTCCCACTGTTCTAATTCAGGGCCTCATCATGTCTCATTTGGGCTACTTCAGGATCTTCATAACCTACTTATCAGAATCTTACTGCTCTAGCTCCTATCCATCTCTCACGCTGTAGCTAGTGGGATCTTTTTGGCAGAATTTGATCATGTCCCTTCCCTCTGTGGGACTCACTTAGAAACCAAGACTTGGTATGAAGACTAATTTAAGCTGAAACCTTTTGAGAGTCAACAGATGCATAAAGAAGCCTTCTCAGAGCTTCCTTTACCTTAATAAAATCAGCAACTCCTGGGAAATGAATGAGGCTGCTATAAATTTCTTCTGAGGTAGGTCTGCTCCCAAGAGAAAGACCAGGAGTAAACCCACCATAAACTCCCTCTCCAGGGAGTCTTTTGGCTCTAAAGAAGATGGTAAGTCCACTTGCACCTGCACGGACAAACATCACAGATTTTCTTAACTCACATTTTTCCTCCTAAAACCCCTTTTGTCTTTCCTAAAGAAACTATTTGTTTGTCCCATGATGCTTTTTCTCTCCCTCCCTTACTAAGTTAGGTGTGTAAGCCTCTAATTTTAACCATTTAACAGCTAGCTACTTCTTTCGCTAGCTCCACATGCATACCAAAAAACCTTTTTCTCCTGTTAATCTGTCTTTTGTTTGCAGTTTACTTTTTAGGCCCCCCGGACACTCAACATAAAGTAAAAAAAGAAAAGTGTTTTCCTCCCCGACACCTCCTCATCTGGGCTTTTAGTTTGCCTAAGACCTGGTACTTGCCCAAGTCTGTAGCACTGAACCTGCCTCTTCCCGCTCTCCTGTTCCTGCTGTGCCAAATTCCATTAGGTAACTGGTTGACTGGCCTCCGTGCTCCTTCTTGTCTGTAGAACAATCTCTGCCTGTCAATCAGGAAAACTATTTATTGTTCAAAGTCCTGCTCGGATCATTACTTCACTTCTGAAGTTTTTATTATTGCCTGTGTCAAGATCCAGTTATTCATCCCTATCTATATCCTGAACATAATTTTCTCTTTGCTTGTATCTCACAGTTACAGTATTAGAATAACTAGTAATTATTAGTCGAATTTTTACATCTTATAACAACTCTTCAAGGCGAGAAAAATCAAAAGATTCTTCTGAACACTACACAGACAAAACTTCTTGGCATGTATAAGCTAGTGACTGTTTTATTCATCTTTGTTACTTTCAAGAAAGCACCAAGATACATTTATTAAGTGGATAAATGGGTAAACCATCTTGTAAATAAATGGATATGGTATGAACTATGAAGAAAAATCCACTTAATTTTTTAAATACCAATTTAATTATTTTTTACTGGATTTGACCAGTATTTTCCAGAGCTGAATAACAAAGGCACGTCAATGCCATCTGCAAGCCAGACTACTAACGGTGATATAATTGCCCATCTGAAGAACTGTAGTGTGTTCTTAGACATGAAAAGCGGGCAAGCAGACATACCTCATGGTATCTTCCCCATCCTACATGGAGCACTCCAGAGGTGTGTTCACATAATTCTACAGTCTCTATTACTGCCTGTCTAGACTTGCTGTGAATAGCTCTGATAATAGCAAATCCCTCACCTCCCATCTCAAGTTGTTCCATTAACAATTGTAAAAACTCCAGAGGTGTGTTCACATAATTCTACAGTCTCTATTACTGCCTGTCTAGACTTGCTGTGTATAGCTCTGATAATAGCAAATCCCTCACCTCCCATCTCAAGTTGTTCCATTAACAATTGTAAAATTTTTTTTTAGCAACTCAGGAAAAAATATTATGTGGATGTGTGGGTGTGCATGTAGACTTTCAATAAATTGGTATTTTATTTTTATTGATATTAAGACTACTCTTCAAAAAAGAAAAAAAGTAGATTTTCACTATACTAAATGACAAGGTAAAAAGATATTTCTCCTATTTCTGACAGAATAACAAGACTGATGGAGTTCATCTAGTTCAATATCATTGTTTTATAGATGTGATACTGAGGTCCCCGGATCAGCTGGCTGTCTGTGCACAAGTCAGGCCCAGAACGTTCACCTGCCCAGTCTCCTAGATCCTCTTTCCAACTGTACTATCTCCTCTAAGAGACTCATCTGGGCAAGATTTTATCAAGTTCTTTTGTCTGTCCCATTTTTTATAATCTCCATATTAAAAAGATACAGTGTGTGTGTGTGTATGTATACGTATAAAATTAAAATTCAGTATTGCCAATATATTCACCACATGTCCCCTTGTCCCCTGCCCCATTCCAACTCCAGCCTGACCAGGCACAATGATCACTAATTGAGCCCTTCCCTTTACTCTGAGAAGCACTTTTCTCTTGCTGACTGGTTCCTAGGGACTTTGTGAAGTAGATTTACACAATGGCTTTGGTAAGAGACTCAGAGAAGCACAGAAAGGAAAAAAGATTTAAGGAATACAATTACACCAATCTGTAAGAATGCAGAGAGCGGGGAGGGGCAGAGGCTAGGAGATCCCTTTTGGCTGGGAGAAGAGAGACTTGGGGGTGGAGGACTGGGATGGAGAAATGTCAAATGAGGCTCCAGAGGGCGCTGACTGCATAGGAGGGGACACCTGGGGTTATGCTGTAAATCCTCTTTAGGATCAAATAAAGAATGAAATTTTGTTATTGTTGTTTTTATTGTTAGGTCTGTTTAAAGTGTTTCAATAAACATGGCTTTGCTATAAAAGCTTTGGCCTTATTTGGGCTAAAGTAGATAAACAAATTGAAATTCTTGAGCAAGCAGGTTTAAACGCATTTAAGAACATTATGCGTAGACTAGAGTTAGTTAAACTACGGCCCATTTCTGTATGGCCCATGATCTAAGAATCAATTGCTACATTCCTAAAGTGTTATAAAAACAACAACAATATGAGGGTACTTCAAAAAGTTCATGGAAAGATTTGCATTATCTTTAGATTCTAATTTTTCCGTGAATTTTTTTGAAGAAAAAATAAAAAAAAGAATAACTGGCAGGCAAATCCTAAAATACTTATTATCTGGCCCTTTACAGAACACACTTGCTGACCCCTGCTCTAGACAAAGGGCAAAGAAGGCCTTTTTCTAATTTTTTTTTATTGAAACAACATTGATTGTACATATTTGTGGGGTACAGAGTTGATTATCGTTATTTGTGTAAAATGTGTGATAATCAAATCAGGATTATTAGCATATTCATCATTACAAAATGTAATTATTCTTTGTGCCCATCACCCAATTTCTCCCTAACCCCTCTCCCCTTCCCCCTTTCCCACCTCTGGTAAAATAAACAAAGAAAAAAAAACAAACAATGAATGAAACAACCACCACAATAATACATTGAACTTTCAGAGAGAACAGAAGGCCTTTTTAATTCTTCTAAATATTTGGATTTCGAGCTAGTCCTTGGAAATGAGTCAGAAAATTACCCAGACATAGAATTTGGGATTTGAGGAGCTAACCTGTGACTATATCCTAAGAGAGATGATCAGGCGTGGTTAGAGCTGGGCAGTGCTGGGATAGCAGGTTGGAATACAGAGATCATGAGGACCCTGTGGCTGCTCTCAAGAGGTTTACTAGCTAATGGGAGATGATCCGACATGGAATGCTTTCTAAATTTAGGAGGTGTTTCTCAAAAGGGGATCTGTTAATATCACTATAAGGGCCACCAAAGCTTTGGGGTTAAAGTTAGTTTTTCTGAACAAGTCACATGACTTCAACAAACACTTTCTTCATTCATAAAATAAAAATAAAATTGACACCTCTTTACATATTGTTGTAAAAATTAAAATACTGACCTTTCATATTACCTTCCACAGAAAAATGTTAAGTAGAAATTATTAGTTTGTAGATATTTAATTTTTTTTTAACTATAGCAAAATGTATATTTGGGGTTTTTTTGACAGTTTTTATTGACTCATAATTGGTTATATATATTTGTGGGGTATAGATTTGAATATCAGTACCTGTGTACAATATACGGTGATCAAATCAGGGTAATTAGTATACTCATGTTTACAGAATGTTATCCATCTTTGTGACCCTTTACCAATTTCTCCCTAAACCTCTTTCACCTTCCCCTTTCTCACCTATAATCACCACAGTTCTCCTTTTTTTAAAATTAAAGTTCAAAGTATTATTGTGATTGTTGTTTCTTCCTTTGTTTCTTTTATTAATTTATTAGCTCCCACTTATGAGTGGGAACATGCAGTATTTTTCTTTCTGTTTCTGGCTTATTTCGCTTAATAATATTCTCTAACTTAAAAAAAAAAAAAAATCTTTAGTTCTTACAACTGGTTACCTAGCAATCGACACCTTTCAGATAGCTCAGTAAGGCAGCTGAGAAGCAAATCCTAGAGCTATGTTAACATGCAGGAGACGTGAGTTGTTTATTTTCCTCCCCAGGTAGGTCCAAATACCCAGATGGAGTGGGATTACTACTTCCATTAGCATCAGTGTAACTAGTGAAAGGATATGTACATAAATGTTTCTAACACTTTGCTCTATATTTCTTACATCTGAATCCCCCATGTTTAGCAAATACCTAAACTGCAGGGAGTTCCCCAATGGACAAGGAATCCCAAGAGACCTACGTGGGATAAAGATGTCTGTGGTCTTTAATAGTTGGTTAAAACAAGCAGGCAAACAAACACAAACATAACACAAAACACAAACTGAAAGATTAATAGTTTGCATTACAAGCTTTATGAAAACCTCCGTCTGCCCTTCAAAATGTCCAGGTATCCATACGCCATATAGCCAGGAGTCACTTAGTAATTTTCTATTTGTCGAATAAACTAAATAAATCCTATACTAGACATGTGGAAAATATGATTTGAATATCTTAACATCATTTTATTTTATTAATTTCTATATTTGAGTAAAAGCTGAAATAGGATTTGTTATGCCAAACTCTCTGACAGCATAACATTATTTATACAGGTAGGTATGGGTAAGTAAGTGAGTTAATGTTGCAGTATTTTTAAAAGCCAGCTGTTCTTCACGCAGGGGAATATGTGACTGTTGTAAATGATCAATTGTATAAAAGATCAAGCTTCGCAAATTTCTAAACAAGGTATTCAGCGAAGTTCTCCACCTACCTAAACAAACTCATTCCAGCAACCAAATGGTGGGACTGAGAGCTTCAGTTTCATGCTTATACATACGTTTGCTTTACCCCAGAGTGTCACTAAATTGGAAATGTCACAACCCTTGGGGGCACATGAAAAATGCATATTATTTCACATCTGTTTTTCGCTTGATCCCAATGGGCCTGATATTTCTCCAAATTGCTATGTGGAAAAACCAATTTAATTTGATTGAGGAATGAACAGGAACTTACAAGCAAACATTCACTTGCTTTAAGGTTAAAATGGGAAACTTTGCATTATATTGCTATTGCTGAGAAGTGCTTCTAGGAGTATTGTTCTCTTTTTAAAAACCTATTTTCTTTGCTTCTATTCATACAACTCTGACTCATTTCTTTAAGATCTACTTCAAAACCATTCCAAGATTTCATCAAAAATGATATTTTTCACTTTCCTCAAAATCTACTGCATGTTTAATCTATAAAGTTATATAATTAAAAAATGAGAGTTTAGAAGTAGATAAACTAAGTTAAAGGCACAACTCTGTTACTCAATAGCTGCGTGACCTTGGTGAAGTTACTTAACCTCTCTGACACTAATTTCTTTATATGCAAAATGGAAATAATGGATGATCATGCAGATTAGATATGGGATAAAAAAAATCAGTAAATATAAATGCCAAAGTAGAACCTAAACAATACTAATTCTGTTCATATTTAAAAATAGTTTGACAATCCTAATCAATTCAATTAGGACTTAGATAACGAAAAAGAAGAGCATTCCAGGTAGTTCTCTCCCTGTTTGATAACAATATGACTTCATTTTTTATAAACACTTCCTATGTATCAGTACCTTGTTTTTATATATCCTAAAGTTTAAAGAATCTGAAAAGTAAAGTTTTGACTACCAAAACATCAAAAATCACCGCGAATGCAGAAAACGTAAAGCATATCAGGATTGTTGAAGGGAAATGTTGGCGTTAGGAAGATGGAATATATCCCAGTCCATCAACCCTCATATCATCTCCACATTCCCGCTGTTCTCCCCAGGAGGAGGCGTCAGATTAGATTTAGCTCAATCCATTCTGCAGAAGGGCTGTGTGTGCACTGATAAGCCTGCTGAGTGGTAGGGACAGCGTCGTCTGCGGCTTTTCCCTAGAGCGTTGGCTATTTATTTCACTTCTACCCCAATTGAGCACAGACATTTACTAAATTTTGCTTGATGCTGTTGCAGGATCCCTTTGACAAGCACTGTGTTTGTAGCCAGGCTGAAAAGGTTGGCAAAGGAGGATACATTGTGACTAGCTCACAGGGCTACACTGGCATGCGTGGGATTTCTTGGGGAAAATTATCCCTTCACCAGGCTATTAAAATCCATCTGGTTATTCTGCCAGCTGAAGAATTCACTGCCAACTACTATCAGGTGTGGATGTCTCAAATTTCCTTTGAATGAGATGTTGGGAACATTCATCCCACAATGAAATGTCCCTTGCGAAATGTTAAAAATACAGAATAGGAAGAGGGTCAAACAATCACTGAATTGCTTAGTAGGAGTTCTTCACCATTTCTGTACTGTTAACTTCTTTTACCATTGGTAAAGCCTATGGACACCTTTCACAAAATAATACTCTAAATGCATTAAATAAATACATGAGATTGCAAAGAGCTAATTATATTGAAATAAAATTATAAATGGTTTTTAGTACCATACATAATAAGTTTAAGCAGGTCTGATAGTACAATTTCAAAACAGTGGTAAGTGTAAAAGTTATCTTAAGATATACGAAACATCTTTCATATGATATAAAATTACTTTTATTTCTATTAGAGATAACTTAAGTGAACATCTAATACTATCAACTTTGTTACCCACATTCATAAATCAAATAAATTCTTAAATTCCAATTAGAAATTAATGATAATAAAGACATTATTTCTCCATTTATGTATACAGCACCCAACTTATAAACACCTTCAAGTGGGAAAAGCATTAGTCTCAGAGTGAGAAGGCTGGGGTTGGCAATCTCATGCTGCCACACTGTAAATGTGTGACCTAGGCAAGTCATTTTAATAACTCTCAGTCAAATTTTTTCAACCTTATTTTACAGGGAGTTTTGTAAAAATTGAATAATATCAATAATAATATTTATTGAGCAATTACCCTGTGTCAGGCACTATGCTAATTGCTTTAAAGTCATTAACTCAGGACATACAGGTGAGAATTCTTAGTATAATTCAAAATTGTATTCAAATATACGCAAAACGTTTTCAAATAAGACTGGTTACGTTAGAAAATCCATTTTAGTCGAGACTTTGCATGGTGAAAACCTTAAAGCCTGCAATAATTCCTCCTAGCTATCAGAAAAAATTATATAAACTGTTATATTGGTCCTACATTAGTAGGAGCACAGGAACGTTAAGAGGTCTATTCCACAGGCAAGCAATGGAGCCAGCTGGCCACTCGGGTCCTTAGACGTGGGCGGGGGCTGTGGGCCTTGTCCCCACTGTCATCTGCAGCTGGGCAAACAGAGGCAGCTGCCCAGTGTCCTGAGACAGGAGCTGAGGGCAAGCCCCAACCCTCCACCACGAAACAACATCTTAGAATGTACTTATTAGCCATGTAGTTTCTTTGGGGTATGTGACTTATCTGCTCATGTCCTTCACCAAATTTCTGCTTAAATTTTTCTAATTCAGTTGTAAGAGTTCTTTTAGCATTATGGATGTTAATCTTTCGGTGTTAAATTTGTTCCTCATCAATTGATTTAAATTTAATTTGTTTTCCTTTGTTTTTATGTTGAGAAAATAATTTTCTATCTAAACCTTAAATAAGAATAAATAAATATGCCAATTAAAAGAGAGAGAAAAAAAAGAGGTCTATTCCAGAGAAAAAAAAAGAGGTTCTCCAAACTCTTCATTTTGTTGGGTGTCACCCTGAAGAATAGAGGGGTGCCCACCAAAAAATGTCACATGGAGACTAGCAGGCTCTGGCCTGTTCTACCGCTCCTTTCTGAATTTCTTCTCTCAGTATGATTTTGTGGTGATGGTTATTGGAATAGTCATCAAAATATCTAACCACATAGGCACAGACTAGTCAGAAAAAACTCCTGATCAATTGGAAAGAATGCCAGTATTAAGCAAAGGACTAATAACTTAATTTTTTTTTCAATGCCATTTGAAAAAAATCAAATTATAGAGAAAGAAGGAAATGCCCCACATTGTTTTAATTAAATAAGCATACATTTGATACCAAAGCCAACAACGAATGGTTTAAAAAAATTACAGCTCTTTCATTACTGAGGGGTAATTCCATAACCATAAATATAAGTATGTATTAATATTAAGAAATATATCTTTATAATTTACCATATGAATAAATTAAGGAGAAAAATCACACACATTTCTCTCAATACTTAAAAGCCATTTGAATTTTTTGATTAAAAAACTAATATGAAATATGCATGTTTCACTGATACTTTAAAGCATATTTATCTCAAATTCAAAGTCAACCTCATATTTAAAAGAAAAACATTAGATGAATAATTACAATATTTATAATCACAATTAGTAAATATCTTTTTTGGAAATAGCAGCCAACAAATTAGAAACATAGAAAAGAGTCATAGTATAAAATTTAGAAGTTAGTAATAAATGATAGTATACTTGGGACAATTAGTAAATATCTTTTTTGGAAATAGCAGCCAACAAATTAGAAACATAGAAAAGAGTCGTAGTATAAAATTTAGAAGTTAGTAATAAATGATAGTATACTTGGGAACTCAAGGGAATGATTTCAAAAACTACTAGCAATAATGAAAAAATTTTGTAAGGACATGGGCACAAAAGTTTTAGACATAAGATAAGAGCTTTCATATATGCAAACAAAATCTAGTTAAAGAGCATAATAAAAAATCCATTCAGATCAGCAAGAAAATATATAAAATACTTAGAAATAAACCTAACAGAAAGTGTCAAGATCTATACAAGGAGAAATTGTAAATGCTCCGGAGGTACCCAAATATGATTAGAACATATAAAAAGGCATGCAGCATGTTTGGATAGGAAGTTTCAACAGCACAGTGATGCCTGCTCTTCCTAAGTTACTCTATCAATTTATCATGATACAAATATCATAGTAACCCCACTTTTTCCTCAGGTTTCAAGTAAACAAGCTGGTTATAAGTTTTTATATATATAAAAAAGGAACAAGCAAGAATCACTTGGAAAACTAAAAAGAACCAAACAACAACAACAACAACAAAAATCAAGATTGGTGCTTAGGTATACAAAGCTACAAAATATACACCCTATAGTTCTGATATGTAAAGCAGTAAAGCAATGTGATACTGTGTCACAGATTAGAATGTCTAAAAATAGATCCAAATATGTATTAGAGTCTAGTGTATGATAAAGCTAGAATGACAGATCAGTATTGAAAAGATGAACTATTTAGTAAAATGTTCTATAACAATTTGAAAGCCAGTTGGGAGAAAAATTGGTTAGATCTATACCTCACTCATAGTAATAGGACACATTTCAAATGGATCAAACATTTAAAAATATTTTTTTGAGAATAATATCATGAAAGTATTGATAGAAAACTTGGGATGCTTAAAAATAGTATAAGGTTGGAAAAAGCATTCATAAGAATAATGCAATACCCAGAAGCCATTAAAACAATGTCCAATTCAACTACCTAACTGCATGGCAACAATCATCATATGCAAAATAAATAAATGAATAGGAAAATATTTTCAACTCATCACAGAAAAAAATAGAAAATTGGCTTCATTAAAGCTTCAATGTATCTTCAATGAAGAAATATAAAAAGACCAAAATTTTATAGAATAATGGGAAAAGAATAATAAGCAAAGAGTTGATGTAAAAGAAAATGTAAATGACTCTAAGACATATGAAAAGATGTCCAGTCTCATTCAAAAAATATTCAAATTAAATTACACTGGCATGGCATTTTTAACCTATTCAGTTGCCAAAAATATAAAAATTTCATAATTCACAGTGTTGAGGAGCATATAAGGAAAACAGTCACTCATATTACTATTGAGAGTAAAATTTGCACAACATCTATAGGAGATCATTACAATATTTAGCAAAAAAAGAAAAAAAATATATATATACATACATACACACATTACTTGCACATAAATGAAATGACTTATATATAAAGTTCATTGCAAGAATATTTATTATATAAAAAGATTGGGAGCAGCCCAAATGTCCATTAATAGAAGCCAGCCTGACCTCTTTCTGGTACCTGGCAGCCATTATTGTTAGCTACTACTGTCAATGAATCCACAAAAATTCTGTAGAACACTTGCTTAAAACATAAGAATTTGGAGAACCCTACATAAATGTTAACAGTGACTAATGTAAAGACTCCCTAATAAGTGCCTGTCAAGTCTCTTGCATGTATAAATGCCAATTTGTAGTCCTTGGCAAATATAAATATAAAATCTGTCTACTAATAATGTGTTTAATGAGAACAATAAAAACACAACACAGCACAGAGAAAATTGAGAGCTCAACATTCCCATCAGTGCCAAAGCATTTCATTTGCTCCATCTACTGAAGCCAAGCGCAGTCAAGGAGAAAATAATTGTGTCCCAGACTCACAGTCTATGCTGAATACCTGAGGCCTTTCAAGATGCAAAATGGAAGGGCAGAGGGGTGTCAAGAACTAAGAGATGGCAGGAGAGAGGAGGGAAGAGAAGAGTTATAATGATCTAGGTCCCTAAGGAGGTCAAGGAAAGGGAGTCTAAAGATCTGAGAAATGAAGTCCCTCATGGTAGGTGCCATATAAACTTGAGTTTGCTGGACTTGTGGTCTTTGCATCACATTTTTCATACCTCCTTACTGCCCATTTCTCCTTTCCTCCCTCCAAAGACTAAGTAATTTAGATGCCATTTCTATAAACCTAAGATAGTAAATAAGTAAATACATAAAAACATACATAAACAATGTACCTTATGTGGGGGTTTCCATGGCTGTATGTGCTGGTGATGATGACACTACTCCATGGTCACCAGCAGGTATCTGACATCCCTTCAGCATAAGTGAGGATTAAGATAAACTGATCAGTTAATCTATAGAAATAGACCCATTTCTATAACTGCTAACCCTACCTCCTGAGATAAAAAACCTAGTACCTGGCTTGCTAGGTAGCAATCATTGAAACTACGTAAAAAACAGTTAACTTTAGTGGACCACTGCTTTTCAACCTTAGCTGTTCATTAGAAAAAGCTGGAAAGCTTGTTTAAAGACAACAACAACAACAACTACAGCAGCAGCAGCAAAACAGGGTGCACTCCACCAGTAAGACCAGCATTGCTAGGGGTAGGACCCACACATCAATACTCACTGGCAATCTGTATATCACTTACTGGACATTGATATTCTCCAGCTGATTTCAATATGCAGTTGAGCTTTACATCAGTTGTTCTCATACTTTAGCAGCATCAGAACCACCCAGAAGCCTTGTTAAACAGAATGACTGAGCTTCTCCCCACCAATAGTTTCTTATTTAGTAGCTGGTGGTGCAGCTTGGGTGTTTGCATTTCTCAGGAATACCAAAGTGGTATTGATGCGGCTCATCTGAGACCACACTTTGAAAACCACTGTATTAGACAAATATCTTGGTGATGGGAAAAGTGGGGGGAATTGGGGGAGGGATCAACCCAATGAAATGGATACAATATGCATCCCAAAAGCTGAGAGTGTAGGACTTGGTCTCAGACAAAGAAAGATAGAATGACTCCTGAATATAACCTTAAGAATCTCAGTAAAAAAGGTTTCCTTATAAAGTTGCAGAAGAACCAAAGTGGTACTCTGAATTTAAGGTATCTCCCCATAAACTGTGCCTGACATGAGGAATCTCAATCAAGTGATTAATTCTAAGAAGTCTGTACTATACCATATTTATCCCTTCATATATTAGGGTGATCCCAATTGCATCCTATATAACATGAACATTTAATTTGGAGATTTTGAATAAGTTTTAGGGGAATAGTAAAGGAAGGGATTCACTTTTAAATTCTGGTTTGGGGAATAAAAACTTATTCCTAGGACAAAGAACATTTACTTAAAAGGCCTCCACAATTCAAACAAAGGTTATAGGATATTAGGTTGAACCTTTTTAAATTGCCAATACTTGAATGCTTTTGGCCTAGAAAAGTGAGAGTTTACAACGGTTTGACCAACTAGTAATCTCACAAAGCATATTTTTTTTTTTGAAATTAGGTGAAAATCATTAGTTTGAAGCTCTGTGAGCAAAGATACCATTTTCATTTTCTTCCCTGCTGTCCCTGATGAATTCCCATACATGGCACATGGTAAGTACTTAATGAATGTTGGTTACATGAATAAATGGACTGTGTGAAAATAAGGTATTTTCAGAGCATTGGAATCCCCTAACTAGGTACATTTGGAGCCTGAATTTGTTTTGACCTTGTGTGATTTGTGCTGGATTAATTTTGAAACGTTTTTGTCTATCTCCATTTTTTTGTTTGTTTGTTTGTTTGTTTTGTTTTTGTTTTACTCCTATGGGGTCACCCATTGGACCGTGGCCTATACATAACAGTTGTCTGGACTATGAACCAGAATGTACCTCACCCTCTCAACCCTTTCCATCTTGCAGAATCATTTTGCCATTATAGTTGCAATCACTTGTTCGATAAAGCTTCCAGTGACCACCTTTTACTTCTGCCAGATTTCTATTTTTTTTTTGTTTGATTGTCCTTCATCTTTTCCAATTGTCCTTTGGCTAGATTCAATGCTTAAGTGGCTATTACTTTGCAATGCACACGCTGTAACCCCAATTTTCCATTCACTGGAGTTTATTTTCAGGGGAAAATTGCACTTCATTATAGATCTATTCGTCTGTGAGTTGGGCGAGGGGGAGGATATAGTATTGTTCCAGAATTAAATGGGTCTTTTTCTCTCCCCTTTTGCTTGAGTAACTAATGAAAAAATAAGTTTGGGCTCTTGGTAGTTGGTTTGGCCAGGATAGTTAATCAGAACTATTAGGGCCAGGGCAATTCCAAGACAGAATATATATTCCTTATGACATGTAAACAAAAGGGTCATACTTGAATATTCTGGCTCAATACAAACTTATAGCAGGTAAAAATCATATGCTATTCAAAGAACTCATTGCTGTGCAAGATGATCTAGCTCAGTATGCTAGTACCTCATTTACCACAACGAAGGTGATCTGAAAAAATAGCTTGTATATTATGTTTTTATGCCCTGACTTATAATTCTAGTGTCATAGAAGACACATAGATAAAAATTTTAAAAAGGATTTAAAGAGCATTTTAGATTTTTATAAGGGGCTTTACTATATTATATCATCGGGTTTCCTTACAAAGAAAAATGTGAAAGGGATAAACCAAACAGCAGTATGTCCACATGTTATGGCTGGGTTAGGTTATAATGACTTGCCCAAGTTCACACAATAAGTTATAGAAATAAGTGATTCAGGCAAAATTTTGTTCTAAAATTTAATGTTTCTTTCCCCACTCTGTTTCAGGCTGAAAACATCTATAGTTTGACTTTCAATTTTAGCTAATAGGCTGATTTTAACTCAGTGTTCTTCTATTTGGATACATTTCCTATGGATTTGGTTATATTTCTTAGAAATTATGCCTAGATCTACATCAAGATCTGAATTAGTGATAGGCATAATTTTGTCTTTTTGAGATTTTAGTTTTATAGGTGATCTCCCAAGAGCTTTCAGCCAAATATGAAAAGGCAGGGTCTTAGTCTGTTCCAGCTGCTATAACAGAATACTATAGACTGAGTAGCTTCTCAACAATCAAAGATCAAGGCATTGGTGGACTCGTTGTCTGATAAGAGTTCATTCTTCATAGACAATGCCTTCTTGCTGTGTCCCCACATAGTGGGGACAAACAAGCTCCCTGGGGCCTCTTTTATAAGGACACTAATCCCATCCATAAGGGCTTTGCTCCTATGACTTAACTGCTTCCTGAAAAGCCCCACTTCTTAATACTTTCCACATTAGGAATAAGCTTTCAACATATGAATTTTGGGGGGACACAAATATTCAGACCATAACAGACTGATTCTATATTTTTGGTGTGTAACTATCAGTGGACAATAGAGAAACACAGCCTCTTAGGTACCTGTGATGTGAAATTCCAATAAAGGTTGTCTACTCTAGAGACCATAGGTTTATAATGGAGAATCTTCTATTCTCTTATTTGTTGTTGTTGTTTTTAATATGCACATGTTTAGCTAGAGAGAAACATAGCTTAAATGCTTGATACCAAATTCAAATTTACAACTGAGAATAACAAGCAAAAGCAACAAGCTAGATTAAGAGGAAATTTATCACTTTTCAGTGTTCAATATGGTGTACAAACTTCTCTGTGATATGGCCCTTGCCTACCTTTCCAACTTGGTTACAATGTCATTTCCTCTGCTCTTTTCAGTTCTCCTTGAAGCCAAGGTTGAAAGTATGAGCCAAGGTTGAGCCATAGTGGACTTAACCAGGTTTCCAGAGTTACTCAAATAGTATGAGCAGGCATGAACTTCAACCAACTTGAACTTACCAGACTCCTTTTTTGAAGTATATCTCAAGCAACACTTCTTTTATGTAGTTATACCTACCTTTTCTTGGGGAAAGTGACTTACTCCATTTATATGTTGCTCAGGAGTTCAGTCTGGCTTCTCATACTTATTCTGAGCTACTACTATGTATGCTCTGAGCTCTAAGTGTCAGCACTTTGCTAATGTATTCGTTATAGTATTTATTTTTCAGATGTCTAATATTTTGTTTTTCACCTGCCTATCTCCATAGCTAAACTGTGAATTGATTGAAGACAGGCCCCATGTCTTATTTATTCCACCACAAGTGTCCACCACACCTCCTAGCAACAAGCATCCCCTGTGTCAACCATAGTAGAAATATAGGTGAAAAAGACACAGGGTCTTAGTGTATACCATCTAAGTACACACAGTCTAGTTATGGAGGTGGAGAATAAAATTTCCAAGCATTGAAGACCAGCAGAAGTCTATAATACAGGTAAACATGGCTGGAAAAAATTCCCACCCAAGTTATGAAGCAGGATGTCTTGCTTCGTTGATGTTAATGACCATCATAATTTTTAGTCTGAAAGCATTTAAATGTACTAATTGGGAAATTGATTATTTATGAGACCATTAATATCGTCTCAAATAAAGTTAAATGTCGAGATCCATTGTGGAATGGCTAAGACTTGATGCAATTGGGGAGTGTCCCTGGACCCAGCAGTGAAGCAAGGTGAAAGAAAAGCATGTGGCCCAAAACAACAGCACAAACTGCAAAAGCTGCTTCTTTTCCCAATGCCGTGATTCCAGTAATGAACAAGGAGCTTAAAGCAAGAAAGGCAGGCAGATATTACAGTTACCTACACCCCCCTTCACCATGACTACATAAGAATGGCTGGATAAAAGCAAAAAGGTTCAGGATCTCACTGTAAAAAGAAACAGGTATGCCCTGAATTCTTACTGGCTTCAGGGTCTCCTGAAGGAGGGAGTAGCTTGGCTTACAGACACAAAGACAAGCCAAATGATAGAATTATGTAAGGTTAAATGCTGCTCGTCACTGCCTTACTGGCCTCCAATCTCTTCCCGGTAATTGGTAGGGTATCTGAAATTTTCACAATTCCACGTTTTTGGGGGGGTAAGAAAACTGGCAGTTTCTTTTGGAATAGTGTTACAGGAAGACAGAAAGAGTAGAATGTGAGAGTTGCAATGAATTTAATCACCTCATCCAAAAGCTCACTTTGGACATGGAAAAACCAGGAAATGAAGAGTGAAATGGAATTATCCAAGGCATAGACGTCCTAACTTAAGAGAGATTGAGACTGATTTCTTAGCAACTAAACAACAGGTACAGTGTTAGGCAAGATCAGAGTTGTTATCTCACTTAATCCTCAGCATGACTCTGAAAGTAGGGATTTGTATCTTCATTTTAGAAATGAGAAAGGTCAGGTTCAGAGTTATTAATAGGTTTTTTTCAAATCGTACAGTTAGTGATGGACAGGAGAGCCAGAATTCATACTCTAGCCTAAGTGAAAGCAAAGCCAATAATATGGCTCTAACTAATCAAAGTTTTTGAAGAGCTGGCAATAAGCACATTTTGGGTCATATCCTTTCCTAAACTCTTAAATGATAATCTGTATTGGTTAAATATAAGCAAAATTTTATCATCTAGTGTTTAAATGAATTTTCCTAATCCTAAAGTGATTTTTTTTTCACCAAGATAGTTTCCATCTTTCTTTTTTGTGTTGAGCTTTCATTCATATTTAGCAAAGGCTCTGGCCATTGTAATAAAGTCTACTTCTGCACTGGCTCAGGATGCTGTGCACTGATGGGAAAAGCATTAAAAGAAGCACCTCCACTTCATGTAGTTTAGTTTCCATCTCTCTGCCCTCTTTATTTATGGATAAGAGAGATGTTTGTCAAGAAAATTAAGGCTATCAGGTATAGTTTGCTATTTCTATCTTCCTCTATAAAGCTCTCCACGCCCTGCCCCCTACCATACTTCACATAATCAATCTTCAGATTGACTCATCTGCCCATTACTAAACTCAGCAGTTTGTGGTGTACAAATATCAGGTCCTATAGGACAGCATCCAGAAAGTATAACCGAATAACATCATTGATTTGTCCAGGTTTAGAAGAACCTATAAAGTGAATAGAAGCTGGCATTTTTGAGGGCGCTCTATGTTCCAAGCATTGAGTTACATAGTTAACAAACTAAATTTAGTTTATTTATATCTTATCAACAACGCTATCAGAAAGATAATTATAATTGGGCTCTTACTATGTACCAAGAACTATTCTAAATGTTAAATAGGCATTGACTTGTTTAATTTAAATACTATTCAAAGCCTTAAAAAAATTAGGGCAGTTACCTTCAAAATTGTCCAAATTCCAAAGTCACTTAACTTGTAGTAGCAGCACATACATATATATACTTTTTCTTTGTACTTTGTTTCTCAGTGAAAATATACTTCAAAATCCCATTTAACTACAGTTTGGATTTTACATAGCTGAAATTAGTATTAGGCTATATGATCGTTTAAAAGACAAAAGGCAAGGGCCGGCCCGGTGGCGCACTGGAAAGTGCGCCGCTTGGGAGTGCGGTGGCACTCCCACCGAGGGTTTGGATCCCATGTGGAGACCGGTTCCCGCTCACTGGCTGAGCGTGGTGCGGGCGCGACACCGAGGGTTGCGATCCCGTTACCGGTCAGTAAAAAAGACAAAAAGGAAAAAAAAAAAAGACAAAAGGCAAGAGGTATCAGTGGTAGTCACAGGAATCATGGAAGGTGACCATTATAGAAGACCGAGGGTTGCGATCCCGTTACCGGTCAGTAAAAAAAGACAAAAAGGAAAAAAAAAAAGACAAAAGGCAAGAGGTGTCAGTGGTAGTCACAGGAATCATGGAAGGTGACCATTATAGAAGATTTATGTTGTTTATTCCAACAGACCCTTCCCCCAATCCCATTTTGCAGCTAAGGAGGCTGAAACCCTGAATATTTTTAGAGTGCTCACTAACGTTCACTTAGTGAATGGAAGAATTTGGCATTATGACACACAACACATACAAAAAATGAAATTAGACTCTTCCATCCGGATATAATTCCTCATCCCATTATGCAGCATGTTGTCTCTGCATAGAAATTCCTTTCCCTGATGGACACTGAAAAGAAAACTCCCAAATTTAGAGATATGTACATAATCCAAAAGAATCTCTGTATTCTTTCAATGTCTTCCTATCCTAAATGATTCTAACAGGACAGGAAATACATGCTGCAATCTCTCAAAGTAAATGCAGATTTCTGAGAAAGCTTTATTTCTTGGGAGTATTCACTATCCATTTCATATACAAGTAAAGGAAAACTATAGTTCTTTCCACTAAAATTCAAAGTGCTATACACATTGCACAATGAAACTCAGGAAGATTCAGAAATGATCTAGTGTAGTGCAAGCAGTAGATGGTGTTATTTCCAATAAACTAATCTAATTGGTGTGACAATAGCAAAAGGAAGTAGTTGTGTGTATCTCGATGTTCCCTTGGGAACAGAACTGAAAGTGGCTCAGAGAATACACAGGAATTCTACTGTAGATCAAATGTTCTTACAGAGCCCAGTCTTTACTATGTTACCTAATTGCAATGTGATTTTATATGCAAATGACTTATAATTCTTTTAAAAAAAGAAGTAATAAGAAATGTTGTCTTATTTAAAAAAGCACTTGCAGAGTTCTGGTCAAGATGGCAGAATAGACGGTCCCTAGCAACACTCTTTCCCACAAATCAACCAATTTGCAACTATGTAAATGTAACATCAGCCAAGGTGGAGCCACGAGAGCTCAAGGGAAGAGGAGGAGAGACCTACAGAGTTCATGAAGGTGGGAGAAACCATGATGAGAGACAGAAAAAACTGCTCTGACTGTTTTGGGCCGGGCCGCTTTAATGCTGGAGCTACTGAGTGCATGGAGAAGGAGCCAGCAGAAGCCTAAGCTGTGCCCTTCAGATGGAGTTAGTTGGAGGTGGCAAGAGAGAAGAGGGCCTTGGTGGCCCCCAGGACAGCAAGACCACTAATAGGATTCCTGTGGACCCACACAGGACTGATGGGCCAGAACAGCTGAAAAAGGGGAGCCATTCAGAAGCCAGTAAGGCAATGCAAGGACTGGCATACAGCCCATCCCATGGGAGGTGTTTGGAGCATGGGTGGTGGGGGGGACAGGCCCACCAGGAGAATGCTGGGGCACAGTGGGGAGAGCTGGTCCACACTCAGCACAGGGCCACTCAGACAAGAATGGTCAGGAATGCAGAATTGCATGGGGTGCAGTTTGATGAAAAAACTCAGGCCCAGATCAGAGTTTCTACACAACCCAGGTGCACCAAGTCTCTGGAGAGCTAGAAGTACCTATAAGGTCGGCCATCGAACCCTGAGCTGCACAAAAAGCCTTCCCTACAAAAATAGCAGCAAAGCAACAATTTAGCTCAACCACAGAGCTCAAGTACTGGTTCCCACAGGAAGTTCCCCTGTGTTAGAAGTAAGCAAAGGACAAAAGATTAGTTCCAGCCTGGGCACTCCACCAGTAACTTGGGGCCTGCTTGGGGGCTCAGGACATGTAGCCCTGGACTAAACCCCACTCCCAAATCCAGGCACACCACCAGCACCTTGGGGTCCTCCTGGGGGCCCAGGGTATGCAGCTGTGGACCAGAAACCCCTCCCACAACCAGGCACACTGCCTGTGCCTTAGGGCCCCACCCGGGGACCCAGGACATGGATCTGGGGACCAGAATTCCCTCCCAGAACCAGGCATACTGCACCAGCACCATGGGGCACACCTGGGGACCCAAGGCATGGAGAAGGGGACCGGACCATCCTCCCACAACCAGGCACAACAAGCCAGCGCCTTGGGGCCTGCCTGGGAATCTGAGGTATGGAGAAGAGGACCAGATGCCCCTCCCACAACCATGCACACCACACAAGTTCCTTGGGGCCTGCCCAGGGACTGAGGTATGGAGCCAGGAACCAGACACTCCCCACAACCAGGCACATCACCAACACCAAGGAGCATGCCAAAAACATCACCTCTATGTGGATGGCCCACCACAGCCACCACAATAACCATGGCTGCTGCAAAAGCAACTAGATGCCACAACCATCATGCAGATGGTCCGCCAGCCACTGGAATGCATTGACACAAGGAGAGTCACCAGCAGAGATAAAGCAAAGAAGAGGATGTCTCTCTCCACAAAGCCCATTTCAGAGTGACAGAAGCATCTGCTCTATAATAATATTTGGGGACCTGATCCCAACTCTCAGCATTAGGTCATCTAGGCAACAAATCAACAGAGTAACCATTATTCTTTCAGAGGGAGAGAAGAAATCTAGGGTAATTAGAGTGGGGAGGGACGAGGGGGATGGGGAGATATTGGACAAGAGGCATAAAGAATAATTATGATTTGTAACAATATATATGCTAGTAATATTGATTTGATCAACATATCTCAATGTCGAACCCCCAAAATATGTATAATCAATTTTGATTCAATAAAAGTTAAGAAAATAAGAAAATACTTGCAGAATGCATTTAATTAAATACACTCTTTTATAATATGTTACAAGAATTCATATTAATAGGACAAAATATCAACTGATTATTATGATCAAACATTCTTCTGTAAATAATTTGCAACTGCAAGATAAATTTATCCAAATTACAGAAATTTTTGCAATGTAAAGGATGTGGAAGTACTTGAGAAGTTACATAGTCATGAAGGCTCATAATTGCAGTAGGAACTAAGGTCTTAGTGTTATTATTCGTCAGTATATATTTTTTATTTTCTGTATGGAACATACGTTTTTCAAATAAGAAAAGCATTCCTTAATTTTAGATGTTTTAAGTTCTTTGAAAGAGGAAAGTTTAAGGTACACCAGGAACCAGAAGACAACTGTCAGATACAAGCAAGAAAGGCATTATGGATAAGAATATATACCAGCTAAAATAAAGCTCCAGGTCTATGGAAGAATATTTCAAGCAGAAACAGCAGTGTTAGCAAACATTCAATATTATATATTTCAATGAGTAAATTAATGAACAAAGTTGTGAATAGTAATGGTCTGTTTTAGTAAAATCAGGTATTCTAGGCATAACTGAGAGAATGATGCAAAAATGCTTTAAAAATTGAATTTAAAAATATTTAAAGTAAGCATTCTGCTGTCTACTCTCATATATGCTAATGAATCTGAAGTAATTTAAGAGGGAGGTAATATTTTGTTTGTTTCAGATGTAGAAATGAATAATATAGAGCTTATATTGTCTACTCTCATATATGCTAATGAATCTGAAGTAATTTAAGAGGGAGGTAATATTTTGTTTCAGATGTAGAAATGAATAATATAGAGCTTATAACTATTATCTTATTTATTAAAAAAATTTATTGAGAACCTACACTGTGCCAGATACTGTTTGGAATGCTGAAGAATCAGAAGGAATCAAAACTAATAGTCCCTCTCTTTTTGGGAGCGTCTTTGACCAATAGGAGGGAGTTTCTGCAGTGGAAACTGAGAACTTGCATTTCTTTTTCCTTTTTATTACAAATACTAAAAGATTTATTGCAGCATTTTTGTTACAATGATGTTATACATTATGACACAAATACATTGAAACTTCAACACGCACTGAGATTGTTAAATCATTTAATATTTCTTTTGCAAAGATAATTTTATTAGGCTTTCCTACCTGTAATAAAAGAAGCTGTTCTCATTTGGTTCAAATCTTTCATTCTGTACAGCTCAGTCATAGTCCATTTGATGAATGAATCTATACACTTGCTTATCAACCTTGCTTGTATGTAGTTCATACACACAATATTTGAGCCATATGTATTAGACTATTTTATTAAGCCAGAGCATGCCCTATGCCTGGAATAGAATAGATTCCTTCTGCATTTGCAAGCCTCACATATTTAATTAAAAAGGCAGATTTTATCCAGTCACCTCCATGCCCTGCCTTATTTTCCTGATTCAAACATCTATAGGACCCATAAAAACGTGAATGATGTTGCTAGGATAAGTTTCTTTGACTCTGACTCACAGTTTTCAAATTTTCTTTGAGCAGAATAAGAGCGGATTTCTAACTGAGAATAAGTTTTTCCTTTGCTTTCCACACAGACCAGTCAGGGAGACTTTCTAACCAGTTTCCAAGTTATGCAACCAACAAAGGGAAATCTCATGTGGGTGGAGTCTAATAAGAATGGAAATGTAGAGGTAGATGAAGTGAGAGGGGAGGCAGGAGCTCTCCTGAGAGCTTTATAGGTCTTGTAGATAATCTGAAACTGTATCTATGGGGACAGTCATAAAAAGCTGCTAAAAGAGGTTAAGATAATAGAGACAGAATAAAATTAGTGTTTTCCAGAAAGATTACTTTTGTTTTATATGAAAAGCGGACTGGAGAAATGCAAAATCAGATGCTGAGAAGATAATTAAGAGGCTGTATAGTAGCTGAGAAATGATAGTGGCTTGGACCAGGGCCATAGCAATAGAGATGGAGGAAAGTGGATGGACATGACTTAGCCTAGTGTTTATAGCTGGCAAATGATATATGTATTGTTTAATTCAGAATTTTCTGACTGTATACTCAATGCTATATCCAAATGCTATTGAAGTATGATTCAGGATCATCATCAGCAGCAATACCACCTGAGAGTTTTTTAGAAGTGCACGATCTCGGGCTCCACTCCAGACTTACTAAATCAGAATCTGCACTTGAGCAAGATTCCCAGGTGACTCATATTCACATTAAAGTATGTAAAGGACTACTGTAAAACAGCTATGTTTCATCTTACAAATCTAGATAATGTATGCTTTTGGATAGCAAAATTTATGAAGAAAATCCAACTTTTCTCCCAAGACTGATTAGGAATAGTTCTTTATTAGGACATGCATATTTTTTTAAAAAAAAAGGAGTTACAGAAATACAAAGGCACAAATTCATTGATAATAATCATATAGCTTAAAATAAAATTCAAAAGAGATTGAAGTAAATGATGATAATCTGTTAAATTAAAAATTTCTGGGTTTTGTTTATTTTTATGCATAACTGAGATATACTGACACTTAATAATAATTCCAGGGGAGAAAAATTTTTGGATGCAAGATA
>NW_007729567.1:293422-294380 GCF_000696425.1 Galeopterus variegatus
GATTAATTCCTAATTTTGAAATACCCTGATCTTTCTAAGTTACTGATATGAATGATATCACAAAACTTGTGCTAAGACATGGCCATCTCTTATCTTTTCCCACTATACCTTGTCCCTAAAACTGTTTCCATTCTCTATTTCATTTATCCCCATATAGTGTAGTTAACAAATATATAATTCTCTCAAACCAGTGTGTGGATATAAACAATTGCATCCATGTTCATATCTCCAACACGTAGCCTAAGTTAGGTAGTCACTCAATGAACAAATGATGAATGGAATCTGAAGAGGAACGAAATCACCCTTTTGAACTATCATGTCATTATTTTCATAAAGAGTACTCCCACAGGGAAAAATACTGACTTGATGTTAAAAGAAACCCTCTGCACTATGTTACCACATCCCTGTCTGTTAACAATTATGTTTTCTGGGAAGCAACATAATATGGTGATCATCAGCAAAACATTTATGAGTAGGTATAGCAAATTCAATATGAAATAACCAGATAACGCCTAAATTCTCACTTGAAAAATCAACTCCTAGTTGTCTTTTACAATTCATAGTGAACCACAAAGTTTGAGGGTTAGATGGAAAATCAAAACACAACATACAGTCCTTTATAATCAGGAGGCCAAATCAGTCTTCAACAACTACCATTCATTCATGTGATTTACATGGTTTATTCTTCCTGTGGTGGTTAACATAACAAACATTCTGACAGTTCCTTTTCTTTACAGATGAAAACGCGGGGTGTTATAGTTGAACTATTAACAGCTTCCTCCTTTCCCTTTAAGATTTCACACAAACCGTCTCTGTGGCCTTCATGTTACTGGATCACATTTCAGAGAAGTTCTCGTTATAATCATGTCTATTTGGTATTCTGAAACTTGCTTTGGCTAGAACCTAGAGTACATCTTTTTTTTTTTTTTTTTTTTTTTTTTTTTTTTTTCTTTTTTGA
>NW_007729567.1:296093-297774 GCF_000696425.1 Galeopterus variegatus
TTAATTTATTATTCGAGAAAGCATTATTATCCTCATTTAGCAATTTAGCAGATGACACTGATGCTCAGAGAGGTTAAGTAACTTAGATTATTGAGCTAAAAAGTCCATGCTGCCAAGAATCAAATCCAAATCCCTCTGATTCCGAAAACTGGCTCTCAGTGTCTTGATGAGCCTGTCCTTACGTTATCTCAGTTATTAACACTCCCTTGAGGACATTCAGAAGTGTAGGGGATATTTTGTGGTTGTCTGAAAAACTGACGGCAGTATCAGAATTTAAGGAGTTGTGGCCAGGGATGCTATAAACATCCTTCAGTGTGCTGGAGTGTCCTCCAAAATGAAGGGTTGCCCTATCCCCAAAATGTCAATAGTACCCCCTTTGCGAAACACTAAACTACCACTTCTTTTTCCATTACAGAGTGTTTCTCGTGCTGGGCATTAGCTAAAGTACTTTCAAACAACTGTTGCTGTCTTTCACATCTAGAGGGGCTCAGAGAAATGGTAAGGGTCCTTTAACATGGGGTTACACGTGTCGGGTTAGGTCTCACAGACCCTTCAAATGCATTGTACAGACTGGGTCACAGACCCCTCACATGCCAGCTGGGTCACCAGACCCTTCACATACAGATCATAAGCTGGGTAACTGGAAAAGATCCCGGGAGCCATTGGCAAAGTTGACAGGCTCAGTCCTCAGCAGTAGCTGCAGCAACTTACAGCAGCAGTAGCAGCGGGGCAAAGTTGACAGGTTTAATACAACATAAACTCAATCCTCAGCTTCCTCAGCAACAGCAACAGCAGCAGCCTCCAGCAGCAGTGGCAGTGGCCTCCTGGAGCGTCCCCGGGAGCCGTGGCAGCAACAGCCTTCATCAGCAGTAGCGGCCTTCCTGTGGCACCCCCCACCCCGGGGTGTCCTGGGGGTGGGGGGTACTGTGGATTAGAGCTGTTTGTCCTTTATACTAAAGTCTGATAACCTACGAAAACCTGGGTGTCCATGTGCATTCACAGACAATAGCCAAGGAACACCTGGGCACAGGAGCACAGTTATCATTTATATCAAATGCTCAGCAACATTTGAACTCCCGAGGGATCCTGACCATTTACTTTCACTTTCCCTACAACACAGTCTTGAGTTTTTTCAGGTCCTAAGGCAGTTATCATTTATGTTCCTTTAGGAATGGGATCATTTATAGTTTTAAGTAGCAAATGAGGGCAGCTGACATGTAAATAATGCAACTCAGCCCCTTTGATCCTCTCTGGAGTAATGTGAATTAATTCTAACTGCCTAGATCAAATATTCAGGGGGAGAAATATGAGGTTGCCACGGTGCATGATGCAGGAATTGTTTTGCTGCTGCTGTTGTTGCTGATAGCAGTTTGTTTGTTCACTTACAGATAGCTCAACTGGTGATCTATTTGTCCACCTGCACCTATTGCAGCCACCTGAGGTGTCCCCACAAAACAATTTGAATCCTTGACTGCATTCTTTTTAAGTTTACAGTTTTGTTTTATTTTTTCTACAATGACAGGTGGTATAATAATTCTCTTGTATGTTTTTATTAAATGCTAATGAGCAATAGTTTGGGGAGGAGAGAAATGTCATGGTGGCAACTAAGAGGCCAATACCTGGTGGTAGAATGGTCTTTGTTTAAAAAGGATAATTTTGCTGCCTCATGAGGTGAGAAATA
>NW_007729567.1:298417-299153 GCF_000696425.1 Galeopterus variegatus
TGGTGGTAGAATGGTCTTTGTTTAAAAAGGATAATTTTGCTGCCTCATGAGGTGAGAAATACGCATAAATCTCTTGAGGTTGGTTATTGCTGTACAGCAAAGGCTAGATATGCATTTCTTTTGCTTGAGAAATAGAAAGGAAAAAAAAGCAGCAGTCATGTGCCATAGGATAACTGATGCAGTGGCTCTCTTTCAGCTGCCATGTTGATCAGCCTCAGAAGATTGGAGCACATTTCTCACCAGGCATTATTTTCACAATAATCCTGTGAGGTCAAAAAGGCCATTTCACAGATGAAGAAAATGAGGCTCAGAAATCTTACTGCCTCCCCAAGGACACAGAGCTAGTGAATGTCAAAGCCAGGATTCTAATACTCAACTGTCTATTTCTAAGGTCCATGTTCACCTCACTAGGCCACACTGAGTTAGCTAAGTGTATTGAGCAGAGGAGTGGTAAAGACACTAAAGCTTTGTTTATCATCTAAGTATTTTCAACAAACATTTATGTATCATGTTTATTTGTTCTTCATAACAGGATCAAGAAGTAGTTAGGGAATACGGAATTGTTCTTTTTTTCAGAGGAGGACAGAGTTGATAGATCAGAGATATGAAGTGGATTTTCCAAGGTCACACAGACATAAGCGGTACTGACATCAAATGATGCTTTCTAGTACGACAAATACCAGCTCTTTGAAAAACAAAGCTGATGTTTATGCCCTCAAAAATGCATTTGCATGTA
>NW_007729567.1:300447-301412 GCF_000696425.1 Galeopterus variegatus
TGGCAAATCAAAGCCAGAACACAGACATTGCTTTGTTTTGGCTTGAAAGCTACAACAAATGTAATGCTAATTTAGTATCAGTCAATACTACTCATTGAGAGTATTTTTGTGATTTCTTGAGCATGTCTTTTTAAGGCAGGAACATTTTATAGACAATTCTACTTAGAATTCTCCACCCCATCTCTGACTGGATTTTAGATGGGGAATAAGCCCTTTGGGATAAACACCCTGAATCTGAGATAAAAGCTTTGGGGAGAGAGGTAGTAAGAAGCTGATTCTTCTCAGAGGGGCAGAAGTGGGGCGAGATACTGTGAATACAATCCTAAGCTTTGAACACAGAGCTGCTGCTTCCGTAGGCATTACAGACACCTGTCAGGAAGAAACCTCAGGCCATTCACAGTCCTCCAGCATTTCTGGAATTGAAGCAAGGAGACTCATGTATTTAGCCTAGGCTCGGGAGGAACTAGAGAAAGTAGGTGGGGACTTCAAAAATCCCTTTCCCCAGGGGAAAGGGAAAACTGTGGGTGGCAAGTCTATAGTTCCTTTTGTTCTGGGTGATAGTGTATGCGCCTTCTATTCCTTTTTAAGAGTTAGATGATGCTATGGAGTGCTGAATTCATCTGTAAATGGACTAATGGGATTTTTAAAAGGTTGTGAATTATTCCAATTCACCTGCAGAGGTCATTCTGCAGGAAACTCCAGTGTTTCAGAAAACATAATAAATACATTAACATGTGTGAGACCCAGAGCACATTTTATTGACTCAGGGAGGGTGAGTGATTGACTAATCCAGATCACTGTGGTTGGTGCAGCACTGAAGTGAGAGAAAGCACGAGGCATTTAGGGTGCTGCAAGTACTAGATCCACTGCGGCCACAGAGCATGCGAGGTGGAGCAAAAGGAGTGAGGGGCAGGGTGCTGTCCTACCAGGAGGGTCTGTGGAGGGAGGGGCAGGGTGCTGTCCTA
>NW_007729568.1:0-437 GCF_000696425.1 Galeopterus variegatus
AACAAAAACTGTGGGACATTACCACAATACAACCAGCCCTGGAACAAATTCTCAAGGGACTCCTACGTCTGGAATCTGAAAAACAATAATCACTATTAGAAATACACTATTACAAATACACAAGAAGGAACAAGCCTCACTGTTAAAACAAAAATGGAAATGAGAAAGAGAAGGAAACTGAATCACGCTACCTCAGAAAAACAAAAAAACATTGAAGGTGAATAATAAAAGGGGAAGAAAGGACAAAATATATTTAAAACATCTAATCAAAAAGCAATAAAATACCAGGAGCAAAACAATATCTGTCAATAACACCCTTAAATGTAAATGGATTTAACTCCCCATTCAGAAGACACTGGCTGACTGATTGGATTTAAAAAATAGATCCAACTGTATGCTGTCTTCAAGAAACTCACCTCACCTATAAAGACACACAT
>NW_007729568.1:2240-3828 GCF_000696425.1 Galeopterus variegatus
AAATTCCTTGAAAATGATAAAAATAAAGACATCATACCAAAACCTGTGCGATACTGCAAAAGCAGTACTAAGAAATTTATCACAATAAAGGATTACTTCAAAACAATAGAAATACTTAAAATAAATTACCTAGTGCTACATCTCAAAGAACTAGAAAAACAACACCAATCCAATCCTAAAAGTAGTAGATAGAAGGAAATACTTAAGATTCCAGCAGAACTAAATGAAATAGAGACCCCAAAAATGATATGAAAGATCAGTAAAANAAAAATAGATCCAACTGTATGCTGTCTTCAAGAAACTCACCTCACCTATAAAGACACACATAGACTAAAAGAGAAAGGATAGAAAAAGGTATATCATGCAAATGGAAACCAAAAATGAGTATGAGTAACTATTCTTATATCAGAAAAAATAGTCTTTAAACCAGTGCTGGAGTTTGGATGTGTTGTTCCCTCCAAAACTCATGTGGAAATTTGATCCACAGTGTGGCAGTGTTGGAAACTGATTGAGTCATGGGGGTGGATGATCCCTCATGAATGGATTAATGCTCTCCCTGGGGGAGGGGGGATTAATGAGTGAGTTCTTGCTCTATTAGTCTCCACCAGAGCTGATTGTTTAAAGGACCTGGCACCTCCCCCCTCTCTCTCTCTTGCTTCCTCTTGCCATGTGATCTGTTTGTACCCTCCGGCTGCCTGCCACTTTCCGCCATGAGTAGAAGCAGCCTGAGGTCCGTGCCAGATGCAGTTGTCCCAGTATTGTAAGCCAAATAAACCTCTGTTCTTTATAAATTACCCAATCTCAGATAATTCTGTTATAGCAACACAAAATGGACTAAGACAACCAAAAACCATAAAAAGAGACAATGAAGGCAACTATAAAATGATGAATGTATCTAACCAGCAAGAAGACCTAACAATCATAAATATGTATATACCCCATACATATCATGGAACATCCAGATATATAAAGCAAACACTGTTAGACCGAAAGAAAGAGATAGACCACAATACAATGAGTAGGGGACCTGAACACCCCTCTCTCAGCCCTGGCCAGATCATCTAGGCAACAAATCAACAGAGACACACAGTATTTAACTATACCTTAGACCAACTGGACATGGAAGATAGCTGTAGAACATTTTATCCAACAACTACAGAAAATACATTCTCATCAGCACATAGAACATTCTTCAGGATAGACCACATGTTAGGTCACAAATCAAGTCTCAGCAAATTTTAAAATATCAAAATCATTTCAATATCTTTTTAGACCATAACAGATTAAAACTGGTAGTCAATAACAAGGGAAACTATGGAAATTATAAAAATACGTGGAAACTAAACAACAGGTTTCTGAATAACCTATGGGTCAAAGAAGAAATTAAACAGGAAATCAAAAAATTCCTTGAAAATGATAAAAATAAAGACATCATACCAAAACCTGTGCGATACTGCAAAAACAGTACTAAGAAATTTATCACAATAAAGGATTACTTCAAAACAATAGAAATACTTAAAATAAATGACCTAGTGCTACATCTCAAAGAACTAGAAAAACAACACCAATCCAATCCTAAAAGTAGTAG
>NW_007729568.1:4976-6936 GCF_000696425.1 Galeopterus variegatus
CCACTCTCACCACTCCTATTTAACATAGCACTGGAAGTACTAGCCAGAACAATCTAGCAAGGAAAAGAAATAAAGAGGATCCAGATTAGAAAGGATGAAGTCAAATTGTCCCTGTTTGCAGGTAACTTGATCTTTTATATAGAAAAACCTAAAGACTGTGAAAAATCTCTTAGAGTTGATTAAAAATTTTGGTAATGTTGCAGAATACAAAATCAACACCCCATAATTAGTAGCACTTTTATACTCTAGTAACAAACTAGTAGAAAAAGAAATCAAGAAAGCAAGCCCATTTACAGTACTCACCAAAAAAAAAAAAACAAAAAAACCCAAAAAAAAACCCGAAAAAAAGAAAAAAACCCTAGGAATCAATTTAACAAAGGAAGTGAAAGATCTCTACAATGAGAACTACAAAACAGTACTGAAAGAAATTAAAGAGGATACAAAAAGGTGGAAAGAAATTCCATGATCTTGGATTGGAAGAATTAACATTGTGAAAATGTCCATACTACTGAAAGTGATCTAGAGATTTGATGCAATCCCCATTAAAATACCAATGACATTCTTCACAGAAACAAATGAAGCAATCTTGACATTCATATGGAACAATAAAAGATCACAAACAGCCAAAACAATACTGAGCAAAAAATAAATAAACAAATAAAGCTGGAGGCCTAACACTACATGACATCAAATTATACTACAGAACTATTGTAACCAAAACAACATGGTACTGGCATAAAAAAAGACACTTGAACCAGTGGAATACAATAGAGAACCCAGAAATCAACCCACATACTTCCAGCCAACTGATCTTTGACAGAGGCAACAAGAACATACATTGGGGAAAAGACTGCCTCTTCAATAAATGGTGCTGGGAAAATTGAACATCTATATGCAGAAGAATGAAAGAGGACCTGTACCTCTCACCATATACCAAAATCAATGAAAAATGGATTAAAGACTTAAGTATAAGACATGAAACCATGAAGTTACTAAAAGAAAACATAGGGAAAACACATCAGGAAGTAGAATTGAGCAAAACTTTAAGAATAAGACCCCAAAGGCACAAGCAATAAAAGAAAAGATAAACAAATGGGATTATATCAAACTAAAAACTTCTGCACAGCAAAGGAAACAATCAACTGAACAGAAAGACAGCATATAGAATAAGAGGAAATATTCTCAAACTGTACACCTGACAAAGGATTAATATCCAGAATATATAAGGAACTCAAACAACTTCGCCTTCAATAAAATAAAATAATCCAATTAAAAAATGGGCAAAGAAGCTGAATAGACATTTTTCAAAGGAAGATATACAAATGGCCAACAGACACATGAAAAAATCCTCACTATCACTAATCATCAGGAAATACGAATCAAAACCACACTGAGGTATCATCTCTCCCCAATTAGACTGGCTAGTTTTAAAAAGACTGAGTATAACAAATATTGGCATGGATGTGGAGAAAGGGGTACCCTCCTACACTGTTGGTAGGACTGTAAAATATTATAGCCATTATGGAAAACAGCATGGAGGCTTCGTGAACAACTGCAGATAGAACTACCATGTAACACAGCAATCCCACTTCTGGGTATATCCCAAAAGGAAATCATGATGTCATAGGAATACCTGCATTTCCATGTTCATCACAGCTCTATTTACAATAGCCAAAATATGGAACCAACCTAAATTTCCATCAATGGATGACTGAATATGCAAATTGTGGTACATGTACATAATGGAATACTACTTAGCCATAAAAAATAAAAAATGAAATTCTTCCATTTGCAGCAACATGGAAACATGGATGAACTTGGAGAAAATCATG
Organism: Galeopterus variegatus; assembly: GCF_000696425.1. NCBI lineage: Eukaryota > Metazoa > Chordata > Mammalia > Dermoptera > Cynocephalidae > Galeopterus > Galeopterus variegatus. The sequence goes on from NW_007729568.1 coordinate 6,809, forward strand.
TTAAGTGAATTAAGCCAGGCACAAAAAGTACTGCATGTCCTCACTCATAAGTGGGTACTAAGAAAGTAGGAAAGAAAGAAGGAAAGAAGGAAGGAAGGAAGGAAGGAAGGAAGGAAGGAAGGAAGGAA
>NW_007729568.1:7450-18137 GCF_000696425.1 Galeopterus variegatus
AGGAAGGAAGGAAGGAAGGAAGGAAGGAAGGAAGGAAGGAAGGAAGGAAGGAAGGAGGAAGTGAGGGAGGGAAGAATGGAAGGAAGGAAGGAAAGAGAAAGAAAGAAAGAAGGAAAACCACAATATGTTGATCTTTTAGAAGTTGAGAACAATTCTATGGTTACTAGAGGTGGGAAGGGAGGAAGGAGAGGGGGTTGGAGAGAGATTGGGTAACGGGCATAAAGAATAATTACGATTTGTAATAATGAACACGCTAATAATATTGATTTGTTCAACACATGTACACAGGTGATGTTAGTCAATGCTGTACCCCCAAACTATGTATAATCAATTATGCTTCAATAAAAAAATAGTAAAAAGTAAACAAACAAAAAAACTGTGGTACATATACACCATGGAATACTACTAAGCAATAAAAAGGAACAAATTATTGATACATGCAACAACTTGGGTGAAACTCCAGGAATTTATGTTGAGTGAAGAAATCCAATTCCAAATGTTAAGTACTGCATTATTCTATTTAAGAAATATTTTGTAAATGACGAAAATTTAGAAATGAAGATCAAATTACTTGCTGCCAGGGGTCAGTGGCTCAGGAGGAGGCCGATGAGGCAATAAAGAGCAACATGAGGGACCTTGTGGTGATAGAAATGTTCAATATCTTCACTGTAGTGGTGCATACATGAACATACAGATATGATAAAATTGTGTAATACTAAATACATATACACACTGAAATGAGTACGAGAAAAAGTGGTGAAATCTGAATAAGATCAATGGATTGTATCAATTTGAACATCTTGGTTGTGATATTTTAACATAGTTTTACAAAATGTTACCATTAGGGGAAACTGGGTAAATTGTAGATAGGACTCTCTATATTGTTTCTTATATCTCCTTGTGAATACACAATTATCTCAATAAAAGTTTAAATTAAAAACAGTACAATAAAATGTGACAGAGTTGCTTTCACAGAAGTCTGTGTCGGATATGACAGGACAATAAAATGAGTGCAAACCCTTCGTGTATTTTTCCCATTGATTAATTAAATAACTAATTAATTCAGTATGTAAATATTTATCGAGTACCTAGTATGTGCTGTGCAAGAGCTACGTATTCTTGTAACTTGAATATGATATATAGTACATAAGATTATAAAAATTAATATGAAAAAAATAAAGCAGAGAATGGAGAAGAAAAATAAATCAGGTGGGGTGGGATGGAGTAGCTGTCTACATCATGTAGGGCCTTGTGAAGTCTGGGAAAGTGCTTTGGCATTTACTCAGAGTGAAAGGGCATTCTTGGAAAGGGATATCTTTTCATTTTATTTTTATTTCCTTTTTTTTTTGAAGTTACTATAATTACAAAAAAGTGAACTTATCATGTGTGTAAAGCTGGATGAATTTTTTTATTGAACCCATTGTGTTATTATTAACACCACCTCGTGCCTTCTTTCTGTTCACAGCAAATCTAGCAGGGAAACATGGGGATAGATATAAACAAAATTAGCTCTTCTACTTTGAACTCTATCTTGTGGATCTGGAAGCTGTAGATTTGTTTTTGAATCCTGCATCAATCTCTATGTATTCATATGGCCTTCAGTTTTCCCATTCATTAAGGGATAATGAACTTAGTTCACAGGAGGTAATGTATTAAAATTGTCTTAAACTTTTAAGGCATGTACACATTATAGTTATTATTAGAATGAATAGAAAGCTTGATCTACTTAATAGCTACAAGCCTAATTTTTTTAAGGAGATTTATCATTTGAAAGTTATACTGGGAAATCTAAATTCCCTATTTAATTCTTACACTCTACTGGTAGTTTCAGTATCTCTTAATTTGTTTGTCAATTAACATTTTTCAACAAATGCCAATTTAATAACATGGCTTTCTCTAAATATGTTATTGTAATTGACAGAATAATATGTTCACTTTATACTGATTAAATGTGGTCAAAGTTTGTATAAAGTTATACGTTTTTCCCCAAATGACAAGAAACTATTCACATTTCTAGAAAAGCCTGTGGTTTTTAAAATAAAATGTGTGATCTTCAATGTTAAGTTTCCATTAGTTTTTTTTTTTTTTTTTTTTCCCACCTTAAAAGGTTTGGCTTCCCACTGAGGAGGTAAATAAAAAACTTTGTTATGGGTTCTCATCAAATTCAATATAAAATTCATTAACGTTTCTTAAGTCATTTTATTTTTATTTATGCAATATGGTTTCTTTCTGTTCTATTCTGCAGGTGTTATACATGTCACAATTTTTTTCAAGAACAAAGTAATAGCATAATATGCAAGTTTCACTTCTGATTTATGACTTGTTTCAAACTATTTCCTTTTTGATTCAACTCTTACAATGTGATGTTTGTCATTGGTTTTTTCATTCAAACCAAAGAGAATAGTGTAAATAATAGCCCACAGTGTTTATTATATTGAACTCTGAAATGATATTTTGCAATTAACATTAAATACATATGCTTCAAAATTATAAGAATTTAAGTAAATGAGTAAACCACTCATTTAAGATCACAGATAAATATTAAGTTGTCCAATTGTGCCTAGTATGTTCTTTCATGCTAGAGCACTTCTCAAATTGGAGTTGGTTTATTTTTCTATGTAAATTGAAAAGAACACTTGGTGGTGTTAATGGCATTTTAAAATAAATACCATTAAAACAAAATAAGGGTCTTTAGTGGCAGAGAGTAACTGGACTCATCTTTTAGCAAACAATTACTAAGTTGCTATCATGTGTTGGAGGTGGGTAAGTAATAGGATAATGAATAAGTTGTTCCATGGGGAAGCCAATATCCTACTGATAATTGAGCCTTGACTTTTATTTCACAGGCTCTGAAATAAGCCAAGCTTCTTATAATCTCATCATTTACATGAGATCAAGTTAAATCAAATATGTCAGTGTGCTTTCCCATGAATTGTTAAAGACAAAAAATTAGGTACACAGTTTTAAATATATTCACGATTTCCTTATGCACTTGGCTCACTTCCTCATTTTAATTCTGTGCATAAGGCAAAGGAAAGTGAAGACTAGCTCATTTCCTATTTAAAACAGTAATCATTTTATTTTCAACAATTATATCATTTAGTTGTTTATTCCTGAATGAATTTAAGCAGAACCTGAGACAAAAAAGAATTCCAAAATTAGGTTCCGTCTATTTCAATAAAGTGACAATTTTCTTCAACAATTGCACTTGATAAAGATGTATTCAAATAGTTTCAAACAATGCTAACCACAATATTTAGACTCATGCTTTAATAGTGACAATTTCTTTTCATTTTAGGAGTACAATTTTTCAAACATTCAAAAAATTTTATATTCAGCATGTTGAGGTCAGAGGATCATGTATGTTAAGACATACCACTCTACTTTCTGAAAATAAATTTGATCAAGATATTCAAATTACATATACCTATGAGAATATTTCTATCAAGTATTGCAATACACCTACCAAGCAAGGTATTGTCTAACTATATAGCCTATTTCTACATAACCTTAGAATTTCAACAACATACAAAGCACTATTCTATTCTAAAGGAAATTTCTAAGGCTAAACAATAAGAAGCTCTTTACATTTAGTTTGTCATTTTTGTGTTTTTACTCCATTATCTCCACTATCCATTATAACTCCATTATAACATGGGGATAGCCTCCTGACTAAAAGGCAGCCAGTATATAGTCTAGAGTACAGAGTGTATACAGCATTCTATGAGGTAGTCAATGGGAAGATTCTATCTACTCCACAAAATTTTCCTGGAGGGGTTACAAACTCGAAGGCTTACAATGGCCAAATAACATTTGTTATCATGTTTGTCATTTTTTGCAAAATCCTTCAGCGTAGGCAATGTGATAACATGTGTGCATGTGTTAGGTTAAGTTACAGCCCAGGTGAATTCATTTGCTCAGATTAGTCCCTCATCCTCTAGGGTAGTTAGTTAGCACTTAATCAGAAAGACCTCATTTGAAAGTTAGAAAATATTTTCAAACCACACATCTGACAAAGGATTAATATCCAGAATCTACAAGGAACTCAAACAACTTAACAGTAAAAAAAAAAAAAAAAAAAAAAAAAAAAAAAAAAAAAAAAAAAGTAACCTGATTAAAAAATGAATAAATGAGCTAAGTAGGCATTTCTCAAAGGAGGATATACAAATGGCCAACAGATACATGAAAAAATGCTCAATAGCTCCAAGCATCAGGGAAATGCAGATCAAAATCACATTGAGATATTATCTCACGCCGGTTAGACTGGCTATTATCAAAAACGCAGAGAATAAGAAATGCTGGCAAGGATGCGGAACAAGAGGAACTATTATATGCTGTTGGTGGGAATGTAAAATAGTACAGCTATTACAGAAAACTACAGATAGAACTGCCAGATGAACCAGCAATCCCACTGCTGGCTGTATACCCAAAGAAATGGAAATTATCATGTGGAAGGGATACCTGCTCTCTCATGTTTGTTGCAGCTCTATTTACAGTAGCTGAGAGTTGGAACCTGTTTTAGTTTGTTTTGTGTTGCTATAACAGAAATACCTGAGACTTGGTAATTTATAAAGAAGAGAGGTTTATTTGACTTACGATTCTGGAACAGCTGCATCTGGCACGGGCCTCAGGCTGCTTCTCAGGGCGGAAAGTGGCAGGAAGCTGGTGGGTACAAGCAGGTCACATGGCGAGAGGAAGTGAGGGAGAGGGAGAGGGAGAGGGAGAGAGAGAGAGAGGGAGGAGAGAGGGAGGGAGGGAGAGGGAGAGGGAGAGGGAACTAATAGAGCGAGAACTGACTCATTAATCCTCCCTCCCCCAGGGAGAGCATTAATCCATTCATGAGGGATCCACCCCCATGACTCAATCAGTTTCCAACACTGCCACATTGGGGTTCAAAATTCCACCTGAGTTTTGGAGGGGACAACACATCCAAACTCCTTCAGAACCAAACTAAATGTCCATTGACAGATTGATAAGGAAAAATGACTGGATAAGGCAAATGTGATACATACACAATGGAGTACTACTCTGCCATAAAAAGAATGAAATTCTTCCATTTGCAGCAAAGCGGATGAACTTAGAGAAATTATGCTGAGAAATAATCCAGACACAGAAACAGAAATTCTGCCCATCCTCACTCATAAGTGGGAGCTTAAAAAATAAACAAATAAATAAAAAAAATAAAGAATGATAACAGCAATCACAATAATTCCTTAAACTTTTAAAATGAGAGAGGGAAACTGAGGCCACCTGAAGAGGAAAAGGGGGAAGGGGAAGGGTTTTAGTGAAAAGTTGGTAAAAGGCCACAAAAAATGAATATATTATATAATGATAAATATAGTAATTATCCTCATTTGAGCATCACATATTGCACACAGGTATTGATATTCAACACAACCCCACAGATATGTGCAATCAATTATGTTTCAATTAAAAAAAAAAAGAATTAGCTACTTTAAGTGCTTCATGGTATCCATCGCATATGAAGTTTCACTTTTAGTGAAACAAATGTCATAATTTTCTTGCACAAGTATTAAAATCCATGTATTGCACATTGACTTAAACACATTGAGACATGACTTGCAAGTGATGTTTCTTGTGACATACTTCAGTCCTCTCCGCCTCAACTCTAATTCCAACAGCCACTGCAATAAACACTCCATATAGTTGCCATTCAGTTTTTAATTACTGTCCTACCATAATTAACATTCCCTTTATTCAATTTTATATGAAATATGAGCAAAGTTTATCATACATCAAGAATTTATAGCCATATTTAGTAGACTGGTGATTTATGAAACATTGATTTATGTCAGGTGTTACTTTTTCTTTTCATATGCTCAAATATGTTAAAATGCAAGTTAAAGCATAGATAAATAAAAACATAAATAATTCTGTGTTATCCTTTCATTTATTAAAGGGCAAAACAGAACCTTTAACGTGCTAAAGAATACTATGACTCCTGAAAAAAAAAACTCTCTAAAATGTCTATATTTATATTACTCACACCCAGAAAAACACACACACACAGATAGGAAGAAGCTATAGCAAGGTAATAACTAACAGTACTTACTCATGGTGTAGGGGACGAAAACATGCTTCCTTTCACCATTTCAGGTTCTGTGGCTGGACTGTGAATTAAATTGACATAAGACAGTTTAACAGAAGAAAAAACATTTTAATAACATGCATACACATGGGATTCCCACAAAATATGAGGCTCGAAGAAGAGCCAGATGATTGAAGCTTATATAGCATCCTGAGCTGCAGAAAGGAATAAGGGCCTGGGGTTTCTGGGGGGTGGGGGTGACAAGTTATGGGAGGGTAAGGGGAGGAAATGTATGGTGAATAAAAGTTATCTTTTATGCAGACAAGAAGTCTCTCAGGTAGTGAAAGTTCTCTGGAGCCACCCTTTTCCTGACACACATACTTTACTAATGTAGATTTCCTTTATGGATATAAATTTCTTTCACGAAAGGGCAGCTTTTCAGAGCTACTCTTATGTCTGCAGTTTCTCAAAATAACCAGCCTCAAATATGCCAAAGAAGTATATTTTGGGGTGGCATATCTGATCTTCTACAGTTACATTTGAAGTGGTGTGTCCTGAGTTCCAACAATGACAAGCTATATCTGGTTTCTAGTTTATAAATTTCTCAGCAAGGGTGTATGCCACATTTATAAATGAAAAAAAAAAGTGTTATGTATTTTCGTCTCCTCATATTCTAGCTTTATACTTTTAATCTTTGTTGTCAGGAAAGCAAAATGGTTCAGGTTAGGGTGTTTACCACCATTATCTTTATCGATTACAGAAGGATTTTGTTAAGTTCCCCAGAAAACAAAGTAGGGATTTTTCTTGATTGGATGCCCTAGAAAACTGGATATGATTTTCTGAACCTTCTGGTTTATTTCCTTCTGGCAAGGAACATGATGTCTGATTAGAAATGAGGTCTATCTCAATCCTTCTCTAAGGCACGTGGAGAGTTGTGTACCTACCTTTTCCAAGCAGTGATGCCGGAGTAGCCCAGGCAAAACTGTTAGGGTACAACTACTAATTGTTACCACGGAGAGAGCAGCAAGCAAGAAGTCAGTGAATCACATAAGTTTTCTTCACAATTTGCAAGATCAAGTTAACTCTTACTACGTCTCATATTTTTCTTCTTATACACTCCTTCCTATGTAATGCAATCTTTTTCTAACTTCCTACTTAAACTTTCCTGAAATGAAACAACTAGATGACATGTGGCCCCTAAACTAATTAATATTTACATCATAAGAATGTGATTTCCTGATTATAATAATTTTGCTAAAAGAGAGGTACTATATTTGGGGAGATTAGGAGAAGATTATAAAGATGGTTACCACATTTAGCCATGTTTACTAACGTGGATAAAAGAATGCAATCGGTCACAGTTTTGTGTCTTCCGTTCATGTTTGCCTTACTCTTCTCACAAGTCTCTGCTCTCTTTAAGGTCTAATTAATCTGTACATTTTCTTCTGAATATGCTACTTTATCTGCTGGAAGTATTTTGATCTTCACAAGAATATTGATGTGATAATATATGTTTGATAACTTACAGAATTCAAGAACACAATCCAACTCTGATGTCTGTCACGAACTCTTTAAATAGATGTACCTGTTGACATCCCTCAGACAGAAAATTGTGTTGTATGGACCATTAGTCTGGTCCAATAGTAAAACCTTCTAAACTGAAGCTTCCTGGAGTTAATCTATGTCGGGCCTTAAAAACTAATGCCACCTTAAGTGACATTACAAGCGGTGCCATTATGGGCCCACAATGACATATTAACATGGCAGCCTAAGATGGCGCTGGGAGGATGTATGTAGGGTGGGAGTGTCTGCGGGAACCTTGCCTTAGCCCTTATTGGCCAAATACGGCTTCCGCACTCCTGAACACTGTGTGATTGCAATAGCTAGGCATTGAGACAGGATGCATGGTCTCATAACCTTTAAGCTGATTGGAGGATGTAAAAACCTCCCTTCCCCATTTGCCTTTAAAAGCAATAATAAACGGAACTGCTTGACAGAACCCCCGCTGCATCTGAGTGTTCTTTAACGGGCTGGTTGGGTCTGGTGGCTGTGCTCACCTCTCTTCATGGCTCTCTTCCTCCGTCTCCTCTCAACGGGGACTGGGGAAAGAGGAATCCAGGCAATCTGTCTGCCCACCAGAAGGGACACCAAGGGAGGGACTGATAGCAAGGCAAGGGCTGTTCGGGTCAGCTGGTGGCATGCCCGACAGAGTGGTGCCCCGTGTGAGGCATTTTTTAAAACTCGTGGGCAAAAGGCGAGCAAGTGAGGCCCCCGGCTGCTCGGTCCTGAAAGAAGGTTGGCAAAGGGTGACCAATCAATGGAGTGGCCCCCACAACCACGGTAGTCGCCGTGAAGCAATCCGCCTGCGTGTCAAGGTGAGTACCATAACAGGGGGAAGTCCCTGCACTTCTCTGCCTTATTGCTTCCCTTTGTCCCTTCCTCATGGGGCAACATGGGAGGCATGTGTGGAAAGAGTGATGAGACAGCCTGCAAGGCTCTAAAGTACATGTTAAAAAGCAGAGGCCTAGAAATATCTGACTCCATGGCCATCAATGCCTGGCATCATTTGATGCAGATGGCCCCTTGGGCACCTTTGTCCAACTTGTTCTCGTATGAGACTTGGGACCGGGTTCAGATCCTGACCAGAAAGAACGAGATTAGTCACAGGCTAGACCCCCCCTTTAGGGTTCTACCCTACCATCTCTGCCCTAAAACTTTGCTTCCATCAGGAGCATCAGGAAGGGGCAGAAAGGGATTGGGCGCAGTTTGATCAGGAGAGAAAAAAGGAAACAAAGCTGCCAATGCAAGGCCCTGAGCCATAGAATGATACCTATGCCCCTACCCTGTACCCTCCTCTCCTGGCATACTCATCCCACCAGAGCCTAGCCGAAGGAGAGAAGGGGCACCTAAAGAAGTGGAGGAGGCTAGCCCCCCTTTAAAAACACCCCCATCAGAGCCACAGGCTTTTCCTGTCATAGCTCGCTGGGAACCCCCAGCTGTCTGCAGCCCGTGGGGGGAAGCGGCCCCTCAGGTCTATCCGGTCAACATTGCCCCCAGTGGAAATAGGCCGGCCGCTTGGTACTCTTGGGAAGCTCATGACCTTAAAGAGCTGAAAAAGGCTGTCACAGAGGATGGGCCCAATTCCTCATGGGCAGAAACCATCCTCCAGGGCTTAGTGCACCAACTCTGCACAACCCAAGATTGGAAAATGCTCTGTAAGGCTGTCATCCCTCCAAATTTGTTTATCAAGTTCTGTGCCTTCTTTAAAGAAGAGTACCATGTGTAGGCAGAGATAAATCAAGGAGTAGCATTGCCCAGTGCCACTCTGCTAGGTGTAAACGCTAGCCAATGTGTACGTAACCACAATAAAACCAACCCCAGACTCACCTTCCTGTGGGTCCTTGGCAAAGGTTCCTGCGTAGGTGCCAACAAACCCTTTTGCAGCGCTGTGGCAAATCTCACCACCCCCTGGACCCAAGTGGTTAATGGAGCTTGGTTATGCAACAAGGCGGGGCTCACCCAGTGTGTTTACAATGCCTCCCTGGCAGAAGACACTTGCGTAGCTGTGTCTGTTTTACCCACAGTACACTGGTATACCAGGGAAAGTTTATTCAAAACTTGGAGTGCCCCCAAAACCCAAAATAAGCAGACCCAAAACAAGCGGGCCGCAGGGGTGGCTGCGGTGGCCATCAGCTCCCTCTTGGGAGTTATTGCAGCGGGTACTGGGACCGCTGGAATAGCTTTGGCACATCAACAGGTAGCTTCCATTAAGGAGGCAGTGGACATAGATCTTGGCCGCTTGGAGGTGTCTGTATCACATTTACAAAAATCGCTAACATCACTTTCTGAAGTTGTTTTACAGAATCAACACAGAGTAGTTCTTCTTACAGCAAGGAGGATTATGCACTGACCTCAAAGAAGAGTGCTGCTTCTATGCTGACCACTCTGGAGTGGTCAAGGATTCCCTAACTAAGCTTAAAGAAGGATTAGAAAAGTGAAAAAAATATCACTTTGGGTAGTATGGACATTTTCACTATGTTGATTCTTCCAATCCAATAGCATGGGATATCTTTCCATCTTCTTGTATCCTCTCTAATTTCTCTCAGCAGTGGTTTGTAGTTCTCATTATAGAGATTTTTCACATCCTTGGTTAACTCAATTCCTAAGTATTTTATTTTTTTGGTGGCAATTGTAAATGGGCAAGCTTTCTTGATTTCTCTTTCTGCATGTTCACTATTGGAGAAAAGAAATGCACTGATTTTTGTGTGTTGATTTTGTATCCTGCTACTGTGCTGAAATCATTTATCAACTCCGAGAGTTTTTTTGTAGAGGCTTTAGGCTGTTCGATATATAGGATCATGTCATCTGCAAACAGGGACAGTTTGACTTCTTCTTTTCCAATCTGGATGCACTTTATTTCCTTCTCTTCTCAATTGCTCTGGGTAGTACTTCCAACACTATGTTGAATAGGACTGGTGAGAGTGGGCATCCTTGTCTAGTTCCTGTTCTTAAGGGGAAAGCTTTGAGCTTTTCCCCATTCAGGATGATATTGGCAGTGGGTTTGTCATATATGGTTTTAATTATGTTGAGATACTTTCCATCTATACCTACCTTATAGAGGGTCTTTGTCATGAATGA
>NW_007729568.1:19360-19627 GCF_000696425.1 Galeopterus variegatus
TTTACAATAGCCAAGAGTTGGAACCAGCCCAAATGTCCATCATCAGATGAGTGGATACGAAAAATGTGGTATATCTACACAATGGAATACTACTCAGCTATAAAGACGAATGAAATAATGCCATTTGCAACAACATGGATGGACGTGGAGAGAATTATATTAAGTGAAACAAGTCAGGCACAGAAAGAGAAATACCACATGTTCTCGCTTATTGGTGGGAGCTAAAAATAAAAAAATAAATTCACACACACACACACACACACACAC
>NW_007729568.1:19772-20339 GCF_000696425.1 Galeopterus variegatus
AGGGAGGTTTCAGTAATGGGCCACAGTAATCAACCACATTGTATATCGACAAAATAAAATTAAAAGAAAAGGAAAAGTGAAAAAAAGAATGTGAAGCCAATAGTAATTGGTTCCAAAGGTGGTTTTCAAGTTCCCTATGGCTCACCACCCTGCTGTCCTCCCTGGCAGGCCCCCTAACCATTTTCCTTGATCTTATCATCCTGGGTCCCTATGCTATCCACCAGATTGTGGCCCTTCAAAAAATCAACACCAAGTTATACGGCTCTGTCCCACCCCCACTTGGCTGGATAGTCAATGACGGGTAAGATTTCCAGAGGGAAACAACCTAAGACAGGCACAGCCACCAGAGGGAGTGGAGGTGATGCTGGGAAGGTTAGCCGCCTCCAGCTGCCTTATTAAAACAAAAATGGGGCGATGTCAGGCCTTAAAATCTAATGCCACCTTAAGTGACATTAACGTGGCAGCCTAAGATGGTGCCAGGTGGAAGTAGGGTGGGAGTGTCTGCAGGAACCTTGCCTTAGCCCTTATTGGCCAAATACGGCTTCCGCACTCCTGAACACTGTGTGA
>NW_007729568.1:20696-22663 GCF_000696425.1 Galeopterus variegatus
TTCCCCATTTGCCTTTAAAAGCAAGTGCTTGTGTGATAATAAACAGAACTGCTGGACAGAAACCCTGCTGTGTCTGAGTGTTCTTTAATGGGCTGGTTAGGTCTGGCAGCTGTGCTCACCTCTCTTCATGGCTCTCTTCCTCCATCTCCTCTCAACGGGGACTTGGAAAAGACGAATCTGGGCAATCTGCCCACCCACCAGAAGGGACACCAAGGGAGGGACTGATAGCAAGGTAAGGGCTGTCCAGGTCAGCCAGTGGCAGACCTCAGAAATCTAGTGTTTCTACAAGGCTCCATGGCATTTTCTTTATTACCTTTTGTGATTTATTTGCCTGTACTTTAACAGGCAAATAAATTTAATAGTCTTAACAACAAATATATATCTAATATAATAAATTATTCTCATTGTAAGAACGTATAAGTATAATATTACATTGGTGATTATTAGAACATAATGAGACAGTTACCACCAAAAAGACTCATTTTCTATGACAATACATAGTATATAATTTGCTATAGGTCTCCTCAAATTTAAAAAAAAAAGGATTAAATTATCCTTTAGAATATTATCTAGAATCAAGGGTCCATGTTTTTTCTTATTTAAAAAATGTAGACTGGAATTGCTTAATTTAAATATTATTTGTAGCAAACATTTGCTTGTTTTGCAATGTGATAAATTAGTTGCTTACTATATCCACAGACACTTCCCATAGAAAGAAGCGCCTAAACCTGGCACTTCAGATGTTGTAGGCTGTAGCCATGTTCAGACAATTTACTGGGTGACTGCAACTCAGTAGCCATTGCCTACATAGATGAACTTTTATGGGAACATCACAGATGGCTCCAACAGATCTTCACTGATTGTTAGAATTCACAGTACGCAACTGATTGTGACATGAACTGTTTTCGCAAGAGAAAGGATAAAGTAAATAACTATATGTAATAGCCATTTAATTTTTAGACATTTATAGGAGAAGCATAGTTGTTGATCATCTATACTATTAAAATGGTCATTTATTTAATTTAATAATACTGGATTTAAGAAAAACATTTTTAAAGCCTGTACTGAACCTAAAACAAGAAGTACAATTTTCAAGAAATCTAATTTGATGAGTTATCAATATATGTTAGTAAGTTAGACATCATAATACAAAAATGTATATATTTTGAGTGAGGGTGGAGTATGGATAGTACTCTTTGGGACTCAAGCCATGTTCATATCAAGAACAATTAGGTGACTTAGCAAAAAGACCAAAAACTATAGTTTTAAGTTATTTCTTGACACCATTAGTAGAGATGCTGCAGTTCAGGGTAACAACTTGGATATAAACATTGGAAACTAGACTAAGGAATTGCAATTGGAGTTGTTCAGATCAATACATTAATCACAAATCTTAATGAACCACAGTGATCAAATTTCCCACTTATCTACTTTCTGAGTGTAAAATTAACACGTACTTTGGTAAATGGGATATAGAATTGAGAACAGAAATATCTGAGAGGCAACAGAAGAGTTTGCAAACTCTGGTCTCCTAAAATCTTCTAAAGTACCTCTTAATCAGATCCCCTAAGAAATAAATATAAGATGTTCAGAGAAGCAAGATTCCAAGCAACTCCACACTATGGCCCAGAGGCTAATACTGAGTACACAGAGAATGGGAAGAACACTCTAATCCATCCTTTCATCAACTGAAGCAAGCTGAAAGTTACATCCTAATAGGCAGTGAACTAGCAACATAACCAAAGTTGGGCAGTACCTAAACACAAATGACCTAACATTTACTGGCAGCATCTTAAACTTTCGTGAAGGTAACAATACATTGGGAAAAAATTTAAGCCTAGGAAACAGAAGACCATGATTGACTGCCAAGTGTGGCAAGTATAAAGAACATGTAAAACACCAACACCAGTGATAAGTGGACTAAAGAAGTAAGATACCCTTTGAGAGGTGACTTGAAAAGATCCTAT
>NW_007729568.1:23269-27378 GCF_000696425.1 Galeopterus variegatus
CAGTGATAAGTGGACTAAAGAAGTAAGATACCCTTTGAGAGGTGACTTGAAAAGATCCTATAAATGAAAACAACCTGGGACACCAGAACCAAGAAACACATTTAGCAATTGCTATGATCTGAATGTTTGCGTCTCCCCAAAATTCATAGGTTGACGTCCTTACCCCAAAGGTGACTATATTAGGTGGTAGGGCTCTTTGGGAGGTGATAAGATTATGAAGGTGGAGCCCCCATGAATGGGATTAGTGCCCTTATAAAAGACGCCCGGGGGAGTTTGTTTACCCTTCCACCATGTGAGGACCTGACTAGAAAGGCACAGTCTACGAGAAACGTGCCCTCACCAAACACTGAATCTGCTAGCATCTTGATCTTGAACCTCCAGAACTGTGAGATATAAATGTGTGTTGCTTATAAACAACCCAATTTGTGTTATTTTGTCACAGTAACCTGAATGGTCTAAGACAACCATCAAAATAGTAAGACCACAAAATATTATGTTTATTTATTTATTAAAAAAAACTTATAGCTTTTGAGTCATTAAGATATGTCAACCACTGTGATAGATGTTGTAGATATAGCAGCAACCAATAAAAAAGTTTTATACAATTTACATTCTAATATATAAGCAATAAACTAATAATCAAATAAGAAAAAAAATTAGAAATTCTGCTTAGTGAGAGAAACAAACAAAAGGATATGAAATAAAAATTTTTAAAGTAACCTAATTTAGACAATAGGATCAGGGAAAGGACTCTCTGAGGTGTGACAGTTGAACCGAAGAACGAAAAACAGGACTGTCATGGGAAGAAGATTGGCATGTGTTGGCAGAATCTCAGGGGCATGAAGGATCTGTTGTATTTGTGAGAAAATATGAGTGTGTTAAAAGATTTTGTAGTTTATGCATTTTGAACCCTCATTTCTATGTATAAAATACATTTATTAAATTTATCTGAATTTATTAGATTTTTAAAAATTAAACATCACATCCCTAAAAACTAAATTTAAATATAAAATAAGTGGGGAATTATTCTACAGGGTAAATGCTTTCCTAAATTTTACTTTATTTGACAATTACACAAAGTGTGTCCATTATTGTAGAGCTATGGCTAGGGTCTAAAGCTCACAGACCCCTCGAGCCTGTTCACAAACCCTTCACACATAGGTCTCTGAGCTAGGTAACCAGCAAAAAGGTCCCTGGAGCCTTGGTTGAAGAAGGAATAGTCTTTATTAAGCACACACACATCTAGGAGCTAGGCAGTCCAAAGAGAAACTCAGAAACTCAACTGCTACCAGCAAAGTCCAAAGAAGAACTGAGCAGCTGACAGCAGAGTAAACATGCTCTATTTTTAGATGTGAGCTCTGCCTGCCAGCTCTGCTTCCCAAACTGAAGAACACACAATAGCAACAAATCTAAAAAGATGCATTGGTGCACATGCACACTAACTCCACCCACACACAACTTGTTTACAAAGAATTAAGAATGAGATGCATGACCCCAACCAGACCTGAGCTGAAGGAGCCTAACTTAATTATGCTATTTTCCCCACAATTATGAAATTTTGATGAATTTTAATTTAAACACTGTTTTGAAATTACAAAATGTTTGTATTATTTTTGTTGTTTTTGCACAATCCCTTTGCAATGATTTGTTATCGTTTTACATTTTATTTGTTTTAGGAAATCAGAAGTAAATATAGCTAGACACTTTACATCCACATGTAAGATACAATTTGGATAACAGAACTATATTAAATGGTTCCAAATTTCTTAAATTTCTGGTAGATTTTTGAACACTTCAAAATAAAAACATTCACTGTAATAGAGTAAAGAAAAAAATTGCATATTCTTTCAGGATATGTACATGAATAAAACTCCTTAATGGGCCCATAGGCTATTAGGTCAGAAACATTTCTTCAGCAAACTAGCACAGCCTCTATGGAAAATAGTACACAGTTTCCTCAAACAACTATAGATATGATCCAGAAATCCCACTACTGGCTATATAGCCAAAGGAATGGAAATCATCATGTCGAAGTGATACCTGCACTACCATGTTCATTGCAGCTCTACTTACAACAGCCAAAATATAGAACCAACCTAAGTGTACTTTCACAGATGACTGGATAAGGAAAATGTGGTATATATACACAATAGAATACTACTCAGCCATAAAAAAGAATGAAATTCTGCCATTTGCAGAAACATGTATGAGTCTGTAGAAAATTATGTTAAGTGAATTAAGCCAGACAAAGAAACTGAAATACCACATGTTCTCACTCATAACTGGCTGCTAGGAAGAAACGGGGGAGGGGGGTAGGAAGGAGAGAAGAAGGAAGGAAAGAAAGAAATAAAGAAAAGACCGTAACAATAAGTTGAACTTTGAGAAGGAGAGAAGAAACCTAAGGATGCTAGAGATGGGAGGAAGGATGGGAGGGGGTTTGGGAAGTGGCAGGCTGGGCAAAGGGCATAAAGAAATATCAAGATTTGTAAGAATGAATATGCTAATAATAAATAAAAATTTAAAATGAAAAAATAAAATCAGCTAAAATTAAAAGGAAAAAAGAAATATTTCTTTAAAGAAGTACTGTAATTGATGAGTGGGAGTGGGCGGGGAGTGGCAGGCCATTCTTGTGAAAGTGTTAGTGTAAGTGAAAGCATTTTTCATCTATAAATCATATCTAACATTTATTCAACCCAAACCCTAAGACCAACCTTTCAAAACAAATGATTATAGCGATGTACTTACCTAAAAGATGTTAGTACCTCGTACGGCAAAAGATTTAAAATTTATGAGTTTGGCTGGGGCGTTAGCTGAAGGTAAGAACAATTTGGTTCATTTTGATCGGCTGAAAGTTGAAATTATATGTTCTGTGCAGAGTGATAAAAACAGAAAATGATGTTTTAAGATGTTTTTGTGAAAGAACAACAATAAGGAAAACTAAATGGGCTCCAGTATAAAGAATCAAAAACAAACAAACAAAAAAACCCTTCACTAAGGTGATTGATGGGAAAATGAAGTAACCAGTAAATAAGAGAGACGCAGAGGAGAAAAATTAAGAGTATAGTTGCATAGTTGAAGTACTTTGCTCTGAGTTAAAGGTTCATGACTAGAAGAGACATCTTAAAACTCCTGAAATAAGAAGTATGTCTGAGGTTGCTGTTTAGGAAACTGAGAAAATAGGCTAACACTAACAAAAAGGTCAAAATTAGTGCGATGAAATAATGACACTCTGTTGCTATCAGCCACTACTTCTTTAAGGGAGGTGGGAGGTCAGAAAACTGAACCAAACACCGATAGAATCCATTCCTACAAGATTCCAAGTGTGTGTTCTCATGAGCAAGCACAGTTCTGACTGGGCTGTGTAGCATCTTGCCTCTTAATGGTGAACTCAGCAAGCTGTGAGGGGCGAGGGCTTTCTCGGTTGCAGAGACCCAGGGCTATTCATTTTGCTGCTTTTGTCTCTCTGGCCTTGGATGGGGGCAGGTGGGGATGGGTTGGGAATGAATTTTTATCACCCAGACTGTTTTCTTTTTACTATTATTATTATTAGCATATTCTTTTTTTTACAAATCATGATTTTTCTTTATGTCTTTTACCTGACTTATTCCTCCCCAAACCCTCTCCTTCCCTCCCACCCCCATCTCTAGTTACCTTAGCTTTGTTCTCTCCTTCTGAAAGTTCAATGAATTGTTGTGGTCTTTTCTTTCTTTTTTTTTTTTTTTCTTTTCTTCCTTTCTTCCTTCCTTCCATCCATCCATCCATCCTTCCTTTCTTTCTTTCTTTCCTTCTTTCTTAGCACACAGTTATAAGTGAGAACGTGTGATATTTCTCTTTCCTTGTCTGGCTTTTTTCACTTTACGTAATTTTCTCCAGACTCATCCATGTTGCTGCAAATGGCAGAATTTCATTCCTTTTTTATGGCTAAGTAGTATTCCATTGTGTATATATACCACATTTTTCTTACCCAGACATCTGTTGAAGTACACTTAGGTTGGTTCTATATTTTGGCTGTTGTAAATATGAACATGGGAGTGCAGGTGTCCCTTTGACATGATGATTTCCATTCCTTTGGATGTATACCCAGTAGTGGGATTGCTGGATCACATGGT
>NW_007729568.1:28474-33414 GCF_000696425.1 Galeopterus variegatus
TCTTTCTTGAGAACTTCCAGCTCTTCCTATGGATAGGAGGGCAGCTAGTTGGAGCAAATACGCAGCCCAGTTATTTGTGTCAAGAGGATTGTAATTATTGTCATGATGGTGACTGCAATCCACTTCTCTCCATATATGACAAGGGTTACCTGTAATTTGGATTTTATTACACAAAATGTAGGCTGTGATTTCCTCTGCTCTATATTCACTGATATAACCACTTCTGTGTTCCATATTCCAGGAATTCAGCAAATTTTTATGTTTACTTTGATGTCTATTCTACTACATTATCAATTATTTTTGTAGATTTTATCTTTTGTTTTGTAACAGCATACATTAATAGAATTTTGGGAAGTAAATTCACATGTTTTGTTCAGCATCTTGAGTTATAATTCATCTTTTCATATATTAAGCCATCATCTATCTATTAATTATTTGATGCTCATCTGTTTTGAATGTTAAAAACAGAGAATACCTACATAACACTTACTATCCTTCGAAATATAAAATTAATTAGTAGAAAACTCACTCTACAAAAAAAAAAGAGATAATTGTCAGTTATAACGAGGGGAAAGAATAGTTAATTACTTTGACTANACATGATGATTTCCATTCCTTTGGATGTATACCCAGTAGTGGGATTGCTGGATCACATGGTGGTTCTATCTGTAGTTTTTTGAGGAACCTCCATACTGTTTTCTATAGTGGCTGTGCTAGTTTACAGTCCCACCAACAGTGTAGAAGAGTTCACCTTTCCTCATATCCTTGCCAGCATTTGTTTTTCACACTCTTTTTAATAATGCCAGTCTAACCGGGGTGAAATGATATCTCAATGTGTTTTTGATTTGCTTTTCTCTTATGACTAGTTTCTTATTCTATCATGAATGTGGTTTCATTCTAGCTGGTCAGTCCGTGGCAATCCATGGCTCATCTCAATTCTCTACAAATCGCTGGTTTTCTTCAATGGCAAATTCCATAATTATACAATCAAAATTGCCTGGTAGTTTGTAATTCCTTTTCAGAAACAGTTTTATTTATGAAATAAAAAGACTTGCTCTTTGTCCTTTTTTACCTCCAGGGATGCTGCATTATCATACAATGTCCTTCTAGTGAGAGCTCCGTAGCAGATCATATCTCCTCCCACCCCCATCACCCACCATGTCCTTACTCCATGATTTTTTTGGTGCTTTGCTTCTATTCAGTTTTTTTTTTTTNTATAATTCATCTTTTCATATATTAAGCCATCATCTATCTATTAATTATTTGATGCTCATCTATTTTGAATGTTAAAAACAGAGAATACCTACATAACACTTACTATCCTTCGAAATATAAAATTAATTAGTAGAAAACTCACTCTACAAAAAAAAAGAGATAATTGTCAGTTATAACGAGGGGAAAGAATAGTTAATTACTTTGACTATTTCTTCCATCTCAATCTCAAACTCAGAAGAACCATTTGGAAAAGAACATCAACCAAAGTAGATTTCAGTATGTAGGCATTAATTTCAATCAATGGTGGATTTTACTTAATGCCTAGAAGTAATTACAAAGTATCATGATATAACAACCATTAAAAGGAACGACTAGGATATTGATCTGTATCTTCTTAAGGATCTCTTATTTCAAGCTCCTGGGATAAAGTCCGTCGGAATTAAAAGATGTCAGTTTATCCCCCAAACCTGATAGATTTCCAAGGAAGAAATTTGTTTTATGAATAGAGTTTTTATCTAAAAGTGTTTCCCTCTCCCTTGCTTTTTTGTGAGCTCAAAGATGTTTTCTTCTTAATGGGTTTACATGCTAAAATTTTGCCTTCACCTATTATTTGATTTTTGTCTTGTGTTTTTACTACAAGCCATTGCAAATACCTTTTTGGAAGTTAGTAGGATATAAAAATAGAAATAAATTATTCTTACACTTACAGAGTTTCGTTTTTTGTTTTGGGATTTTTTTTTTTTTTTAACAGATTGAATAGATACTTTACCTTATTCTCTTTGAGGAAGGAGGGAACATCTGTGACGTAAGTGTCTAACTTTCTGCCCAGAAAGAGCAGCTGAGTTTATTATTATCTGGATAGAAAAGCGAATAATCATGCAACTTCCTTATTCTCCACCATCTTAGGGTACGTTTTCACTTAAGCGTTCTGGACTCTTTGATCTAATTGTCTTTGTGTACTTTTCAGACAAGAATAAACTCTAAGTTATCATCCATGCCCTGTGCTTTTTATAATAAATAAAAAAAATAAATGTTTTTCTAATGTACTTATCATAATGAATGTTTCAAAAGCTTCCATTTTTGAAGGAGATAAACTTCAGATTAATAATAACATAAAATATTATTTCCACTAGAAGATCAGTTTCACTCACCTAAAGAATTAAAAGAAAATGAATTTTAATGGATTTCTTTAGAATAATGGATTATCACAAATATTATAGACTGGTAATCCACATATAATGGCAATCCTTTGAAGTAACTATCATCATTTGGCATATATTAAAGAAATTAATTCAATATATTTTTTCAGTGGAATTTACATAAAAAATCTACTTTAGAAATATATCTAGACATTTTCTGCTACCACATCTGTGGCAAGTTGATTCTCTCCCTACCTGTATACCTGTCCTTTCATTTTAAGTATCATTCCAAATGCCAAGTCTTCCATGAAACTGTTCTTAAAATTTCACCCAGAACTGAAGCTCTCCACCTTAAAAGCCCACACTATTTTTATCTGCCTTGTGACCCCTATCTTGCTCTTCCTTATATTAGAGATGCTTTTGTACTTGCCTTACAAAAACTTTTTAAGTTTCTTTTTAAAAACTGTTCTTTCAATGCATTTTCTCTTCTTAAACACTCTCTGCTACATTGTCCCTTATATTATAAACATTTAAGACCTCACAATCAAAACATATGCTTGTAATGTTTAAACTTTTTAAATATACACATCACATTCATCACAAATAAAAGTACAAAGGGTAAATAATT
Organism: Galeopterus variegatus; assembly: GCF_000696425.1. Taxonomy (NCBI): domain Eukaryota; kingdom Metazoa; phylum Chordata; class Mammalia; order Dermoptera; family Cynocephalidae; genus Galeopterus; species Galeopterus variegatus. Next base: position 31,457 of record NW_007729568.1, read on the forward strand.
AAATTGGCTGATTTAAAAACTGACAATTATTCAGATAAAAATCTACTCAGAATGGACACACACATTCATATACACACACACAAAGGGTACTATAGAACTAAAGGCTAAAACAGGACTGGCTAGTTAGCTCAGTTGGTTAGAGCATGGTGCTGATAAAATCACTCTCAGAAGATATGTTTTCTATTTATACTATAGTGATTAAATTTAAGGATATGGTCTGGGTTAATGGGAAAAGATTCTGAGATAGAAATAGGGTACCACAGTACTTTTTCTGCAGGTATCACATTATTCTGTCACCTTTGGCAAAATTTCTTAATCTCTTTGTTTCTCAATTTTCTCATCTGCAAAATGAAATAAATTCTCTCTTTACTATTAACCTATAAAGTAGTTACAATAACATACTGTGCTAATAACTTGAAACTTTTGTGAAGATTAATAATTCATCTTCAGCTATAAGTTTTATTATTAGTTTCACGTGGAGATTCATTAACATCTGATTTTTTTTCTTTGGGACTAACTGTAGTCTTCATCAACTAAATACTAGAATAGTAAGATGGAATTATTATTACTTTTCAGTTATAAAACTCCAGATTCCAGATTCATATGACTGTTATTTAGAATAAGGAGAGTCCGATTATTGGTTGTTATTAAGAAATACTACATCTTAATCAATGTGTATAAATGTGTAATTATAAAAGGACATTGAAACAATAAGCCATCAAGGTTGTTGTGGTAAAGTCTAGATTAAATTGGTTTTATCTTGATTAAGTGGGGGTCTGCATCAGTCTGCAAGAAGTCTGCTGGTGTCCCCATAATTAGGACTGTACATATCTCAAAATTCATTGCAAGGATTTCCAGTCATTTACCTGATTCAGACAAATCTAGCCACGTTTATTTACCCACATTAGAGAGAACACCTAAAATAATAACATAGCCCAACTAACTGAAAATCCACTCAACATTATATTCTCAGTGTAGCATTTTTGATAATGTCAGTTAATACCAGATTCTGAGATGTTGTCTTTGGTCTCTCTGCTCAGAATCTTTTTATTTTCTTGTGTTTGATTTAAATCCTTGGACACTTGCTCCTGCTTGTGTATTCAAATTATTTTCTTTCCTCTTTGAGCTTGGAGGTGATTCTTAATCTATTTTACATTACTGATGCCTTTGATCACCTAATTAATTTTATCTGTGTTACTCTTACTTTACTAAAATGCTCACGTGTTTATACGTATACAATTTTGCATAGGATTTTACATAGCTCCAGATATTCTGAAGCCAAGCTATGTTCTCTCTAAGGGACTGTGGATCCAAGATTAAGCAGCTGTGCTCAGAACCTGCAAACTTTTTAGAGACTCATTTGTGCCAGTTCCCACTGCTTTGTTTTCATAGTTGATTCTAAACACAAGTTCAAATTTTGAATTTAATATTTTCAGCTTTCTTGACATAAATTCCTTGTCCTAGTGTCTTGTTTTCTCCTGATCCCTTTCATTGCTGCCCATTACTAGCATTAACATTATTTGATACACCAACAATAAAGCTATTTTTCATAGACTTGATGCCAACCCATTCACCCTTCAGAATTACTCAAATTAGAACTTGGGAAAGGGTTTGCTGAAGGTGAAACCAGGACAAGATAGATACAAGAAATGACAGATCTTCTGTTGGCTTCATTTCCCTTTTATATTTGGCATGATCTTTTGAATACACCTATCTAACTAGACTCCATATTTTACCTATTTTTGTCTTATCTGCCTCACTTGGTATTTGGCAAGTACCGATTTAGAGTTCTATTATCATTGAGTATAAGGTAGTAGATATGATACTCAAACTTTATTTTATATAAATCTTAACAACAAATCTCTTTTATATCATACTAAGGAAAGTAGAGAAACTGTATTTAAAATTCAAGACAGTTATTATAAATGGCAAGGGATTAGTGATAAGTGCTTCACTGA
>NW_007729568.1:34035-35281 GCF_000696425.1 Galeopterus variegatus
AAATTCAAGACAGTTATTATAAATGGCAAGGGATTAGTGATAAGTGCTTCACTGATATCATACCACCATGAATTGTGCATTTGTTCAGAGATACATTCTTTCTGAAGTTGCTGATTTCACTTATTTTTACTTTCAAAGAAATACATTTTTGTAAGTCAGAAATGCCAGAAAAATATGTATTTTAAAATATAAATGATAATTTTTAATATACATGATAAAGGTCTTTTTAAAGAAATTTGTTACTTGGGGTAGGGGTAATGATGACAAGCTATTTTGAAAGTCACTTTCAATCTGATGATTTCACTTCTGGTCAAGGTTTCCAAATTCCATTATGTTGCTTTGTGCATAAATCATGCAATCTAGAATTATTGGCCTTTATAAACAAGTGCATTTTATTCAGGAGTGTGAGGGTGAGTCATTCTCTAAAATAGTTGGATGCTGTCTATAAGATGAGTTGTGGATGAACTGTTATTACCTGACTGGAGACAGGAGGAAACAACGAATAAAATGTCAAGTGGATTTTGACTGTGCAAAATGTTTTGGTACTGTAAACCTTTAGAACTTGCACATTTAATATTCATGAATTTGACTAGTCATAAGTGAATTTAAGTGTTCCTGTAGTAATTTATCATCTTACAAAGATATGAAATTAGGGCACTGGTTGGGGGTATTATTTATAGCAGAGATTGAGGCTAGCAATGAGTTCAGCATCTTCTTTTAAAGCCAAATCTTATTGCTATCTACTTAGTAAGATTGCAGTTTGGCTTTTTTTTGTTTTTATAAAAGAAAATTTTTTGGTATCCTGAGATTCACATATTTAAATACATGAGATTCTCAGACATGCCCCCTGAATGTCAGAGTCTATTCCAATACAGTACTATCTTCTCTAAATTCAATCTGAGAGAAAAAAATAATCAAGACAAAAAGGGAAATATTGATGTAGGAGTATATACGTAGATGCCCAGCATCACTTATCAATTCCATATTTCAAAGAGTTTTGATGAGCAATGCATTATGCTAAGTGGAAACTCTTTATATCTTTTCCATATTTCTTATAATGAAGAAATCCTTCTTCTTTCTTCAGTGTAAGGATGGGTTGAGAGAGTAATAGAGTAAGAAATGAATTTTTAAGTCATCATAATGGTTATGAAATCACTTTTTCAGATCGCCTTTATAATGTACATGAGAAGGGCTACAAAAGAAATTGTATTATATAATCTCATTGAAATGTAAATTTCATTTATGT
>NW_007729568.1:35336-38408 GCF_000696425.1 Galeopterus variegatus
CAGACTGTATTGCTTCAATTAAACAGAATTAATATTTTTAAATGACTGAGATGAGGTTGCAATAAGATGAAAATCATACCAATCAAATTAAAATTTTTACTGAGATATTGGTTGTTACTGATTCAGCAAATGCAATCAGTGGTCAACACATTCGTATTTCACTAGAGACAGAAATGCAGTGCACAAAAAGGGTCTGCTTAAAGTCTAGTTGAGATAAAAGAAGAAAACCTCAATTAAGTGAGGGTGAGTGAGGCTGCAACATAGAAGGTTCATTTTGCTTTGGTAGGTCTGACTTGTTTAATCTAGCAAGACTTTGTGGAGGCTCCTAAAGGGATATTTTTCTATAAGAAGTGATATGAAGACTAAATTCTGAAGTACCATCCCCATTCTATAGCTGACAATAAATATTGTCACACAGAGAGCTTGACTAACACTTCCAAAGTTACACAACTAATTGGCTAAGAAAGTATTTGTGTTTAAGTGCAACATTCAGCTTTCCTTCTCTGAGAATTGCTACCTAAATATTATGCCATTTTTTTGGACATTATTAAGCATGTCAGTATAGATTATTCATTGACCAGATGACCCTAGTATGTTTAGAAAAAAATATTCTGCTTCTAGTTAACATTGCTTTTTTCTGTAAAGTTCTTAAAAAGAACTTACAGTCAAGAAATGCTATTGAAAAAGAATCATTATAGTTCACTTCAAGCATACTTGAAATTTTGTACTTTGAATCAGAAATGCATGCCCACTTTTACAGGATTTATTACCCATATCTCCACGCACAGGCTCAGTTTCTATTTGATATGGAATTTGAGTAAATGGCTCCTACTGGGAGAATAATCATCAGCTGATTGACAGCTAAAAGCAAGGGAATGTAGTATCAACTCCACATACTATTCTGCCTTCTAATTTCAGATATTAGACAAGGAATCTATTAATTTTCAGATACTATTGAGATGTTGAGGTCTAACTGACTTTTGAGGAGTTCCCCAGCAAACAATTTGCAAAGATTTAATGTTGAAACAAAATCTGTGAAAAAAGTCTATAAGAAGTGATATGAAGCCTAAATTCTGAAGTACCATCCCCATTCTATAGCTGACAATAAATATTGTCACACAGAGAGCTTGACTAACACTTCCAAAGTTACACAACTAATTGGCTAAGAAAGTATTTGTGTTTAAGTGCAACATTCAGCTTTCCTTCTCTGAGAATTGCTATCTAAATATTATGCCATTTTTTTTGGACATTATTAAGCATGTCAGTATAGATTATTCATTGACCAGATGAACCTAGAATGTTTAGAAAAAAATATTCTGCTTCTAGTTAACATTGCTTTTCTCTGTAAAGTTCCTAAAAAGAACTTACAGTCAAGAAATGCTATTGAAAAAGAATAATTATAGTTCACTTCAAGCATACTTGAAATTTTGTACTTTGAATCAGAAATGCATGCCCACTTTTACAGGATTTATTACTTATATCTCCATGCACAGGCTCAGTTTCTATTTGATATGGAATTTGAGTAAATGGCTCCTACTGGGAGAATAATCATCAGCTGATTGACAGCTAAAAGCAAGGGAATGTAGTATCACCTCCACATACTATTCTGCCTTCTAATTTCAGATATTAGACAAGGAATCTATTAATTTTCAGATACTATTGAGATGTTGAGGGCTAACTGACTTTTGAGGAGTTCCCCAGCAAACAATTTGCAAAGATTTAATGTTGAAACAAAATCTGTGAAAAAAGTCTTAAAAAGAGTCCTTTCTCAAATAGATAAAACAGCATTAAAGAGGCTCAAATCAAGCTCAAGGAGGAGTAAAAAGAAAATATCAATATCAATATTTTCTGATATTGTCTGTTTCTCAAAAGTCTTGAATTGTCTACTGCATGCAGAGCTATCTTCAGCTTTCTTTAAGCCTTTCTTACTTTGATTTAGGCCCCTCAGTGTCACCGAAGTTGTTCATGTTGAGGTCACTAGTGATCTTAATCAAATCTAATGCTAATTTCTTTGTTATTACTTTCTTTACTTCTTAGTAGTATGCAACACAGTTAGACACTCTGTGATACCTGGAATTCCACCCCCACCATGTCTTCTGTGATTCTTTTTCTTGTTTACTTCCAAACTCACTGATTACCCCTTCTCAGGTTCCTTTACTTCTTACTATTGAACTATAAACATTAGAGTGTTCCAGGAAACTTTATTTTTACTTTTTGCCTAGGTGATCTCATCCAATTCCATACCTTTAAATAAGTTTCACCTGATCTTGATCTTCCTTCCGCAGGCCTGATCCTTCTTTTAATCCTTCCCCTCTCAGTAAAAAGGGTCACCTCCCATTCAGTTTCTTAAACTAAAATTTACATCACCTTTGATATTTTACTGATATAGAAAAAGAGATGTATATTCTGAAAATTTCTTTTTTTTTGCACCTGGATGTGAAATTTTGGTGTTTTGATAGCTTAGCAAAATTACTTGAATTTGACTTAAATGTATACCACATAATAAAATGGTAATTCTGGAAAATATTCTCAAAAGTTAAAAACAAACAAACAAAAAAAACCCCTACCTTTTCTTGTTGACACTTTGACAGATGCCTTACCAGAAAACCTCTGATCATAGAAATAAAGATGCTGCAAAGAATGACAGTTTCTACTCAGCTAACTGACAACCATGGACATAAGTACATCAAAGGAAATGCATTATGATATTACTCAAGGGAATGCAGTCTATTAGGAAACGTGCGATGTTTATTAGTTGAAAATGAGGATACATTCTTGACTTACAATATTGAACAACTGGTTATCTCTATAAATAAAAACATTAGCTGCAAAAATGATTAGACAATTGAAAGGCTAATAGACAGCAATGGTGAGATGAAGTCCATCTTTAAAGTATTTAAAGTGTTCCTGTTTAAACAATTTGGCAGGATTGTTTGTATGTATTATTTTCAAAGAGATTTTAAAATTGTAATAAAATATTATTATATAGTATTTGTAGTTAATATTTTTATTCGTATATAGTAATTACCGAACATCAAAGTACCATAGCAATCCCATTGGTGTCATGATTTT
>NW_007729568.1:38722-40247 GCF_000696425.1 Galeopterus variegatus
GAAAACAAGAGTTTGAGACAGCCTGTTTTTGAGAAATGTAGTTTGATGTTCCTTCCTTAAAAGAAAGACCAGAGGTGGGTTTTGCAAATTTAAAAAAGATCATTGAAGTAAGAAAGGTCATGTTGCAACATGAGAAAGGCTGCATGCAAGGTGATTAGCTAAAATTCAAGCTAAATCTAAGAACCATGGTAATAATCACAGCAGAAGAAAAATAGGTAATCTGTGGAAGTCTAAGCAGCAGGTATGTATCGTGAAGGAAACAGTCAGGGAAAGGAAAGTGTTGTTTGTCAGGGAAGCTGTGGTTCTGGGCAAAAATATTCAATCCTGAGAGGCTAAAGGCTTGGAAGTCAGTCACAGGTAGAAATAGAAGTAATTTAGGTACTAGAAACAGTCACTGTTTAACTCCTATCTAGGGAGAGGACTGCTCTCAGTTTGGGGCTGAATGCATTGCTTATGGTGAAGAGGGGCACTTGCAAGAGAGGTAGGAGTGACCTCTCCTAGTTCCTAATTTGACATAGTGGTACTTAACTGATTTTCACTTTAGCATTAGCTGGATTCTTCTCTCTTTGTTTCTCTCTCTCTTTCTGATTCGTTTTTTTCTTTTTTTCAAAGTGTTTGTTCCCAAAGATCCAGTCATTTCTATCTAATTAAAATCTCTGGGTGTGAAAGGCAGTTATGAGCGATCACAACAACTTCCCNTCGTATATAGTAATTACCGAACATCAAAGTACCATAGCAATCCCATTGGTGTCATGATTTTTTCCCTTATTTTTCATTGTAATACATATGTAGAGATTCAGAAATAAATTGCATTTTCTCAAATAAAAATTATTAAGGAGACTGTGAATATTAAAAAGGAACTCACCCTTGAGTCTCATTATGTGATACAGGAAATGTAATAAGAATAACAGTAATTGTTTATATCTGCACTTGTCTAAAAGTAGTCTATAAAGTAAAATAATTTTTCTCCTGAAATTCTCTAGCTATTTGTACCAGTAGAAAGGAGGAGAAGTAATCAGCTTTGAACACCTGTTCTATGGCTTATATTGTGCTGCATGCATAGTGCTCTGTTCATGACAAAATATTCAAAAGTCCAAAGTAAAATGAGAAAAAACAGTATATAAATGAGAGCCTTTAAAAATTTAAATATATTTTAAGTTCATAAAATTCTATTTTTAATCTGAGTTTATATTATTTGTTGGTGCTAAAATGTTTTCATTTTGTTTTATGATAGTACAGGTATTTGTAAAGTTTGCTTTTGCTTTTGCTTTTCTTTTCTTTCTTTCTTTTTTTTTTTTTTGGAAAAATATAGAAATTCTACATGAGTCCCTGGAAGTTTTGGTAAGTTTTATGGTTTTATCAAATGTAAACTTATGGGAACTGTGATTGTCCCTCACAAGTTTCTTTTATATATTTACTGTTATTCTAATAAAATAGATGATAAATTGAAGCTCAAAGAAATAATGAACTTTTCCAAGGTCAGTCAACCAATAATGATGAAAGTATGGCAAATTCAAAGAGAAAA
>NW_007729568.1:41010-42273 GCF_000696425.1 Galeopterus variegatus
GGCAAATTGTGTAAAGTCAGCCAGAGATTATAATAGGATTTTATAATAATATACCCACTATTGCACTTTAGCAGAATAATCTTCTTCTGTAAGAGATATGGTAAGTAACCAGTACAAAACATCGTAAACACATGGAGACATTCAATAAAAGAAATTTCAGAATAATCTTTTTGGAGTTTATGATGGCAAATTATCTTTTAAGGATTAATTTTGTGACCTTTTCATAAAATGTGAGGCTTAATTAATTCCAGAATCAAAACTCTGGTTAGAAAAATGTTATAATTTGCTATGTATGTTGGAGAAAGCAAATTTCCCAGCATAGGCCAGAACCTCATTCATTGTAACAAAGAGAAAATCTGAATGAGATGAATGACTGCGTTTTATTTCCACGTGCTAGAAGGACGCTGCTAGGAAATAACTTTGTTTAAAAAATTGCGAAANTTCTATCTAATTAAAATCTCTGGGTGTGAAAGGCAGTTATGAGCGATCACAACAACTTCCCTTTAATAATTCTGATGTGCATCTCTTGCTCAGAACCTTGGGAGTGTTGTAGACCCAGTGAACTAAAGTAAGGTTTTAAAAAACAATCAAGACATTTCAAAGTGCAGTAGGGACAGATTCTAACACATGAGAAAGAGGCTACATTGATCTTGGATTAAAGACTTCTGGTAAGTAAGATTCAACATATATTATTTGAAAAATTACTTAAGAAACAAAAGTAAATTGGGAAATACTAATAGTTAAACAGGAAAGGAAATTACTTAGGTGATGCTATGTTAAATATAAAGTCCTCATGAGGTTAAACAGATTTAAACTAAAACAGTAGTATCCATAATTAGCATTGCTTATTAATAAATTTATCAAGTTAGATTATACATGTAAAACTGAGACAACAGTAAAGAATAGGAGATAACAACACTTATGAATGAAGTCATTTGGAAAAAGAGCTGACAACTGAAAGATAAAACCTTAAACATGGAATGAATTAATAACATCCAGTGAATGGGTATGCCAGTGTTTTTCAAGTTTTCAAGTACACAGAAATCCTCTAGAGATCTGTTGAAATGCAAATTCTGATTCAATAGGATTGAGGTGAGACCTGAGACTCGGCATGTCAAAAAGCTTCCTGAGGATGTCATTGCCACTGGTCTATAGATTGCATCTTGAATAGCAAGACTGCAGTCTTGGTCATCCAAACAAGAGATCATCTGGAGTGGATAGAGAGTTGGAGGGGAGAATATAAAAGGTATTTGTTTTATTGTT
>NW_007729568.1:42755-81935 GCF_000696425.1 Galeopterus variegatus
TTTATTTCCACGTGCTAGAAGGACGCTGCTAGGAAATAACTTTGTTTAAAAAATTGCGAAAACATTGGAAGGTTGAGGTTATTGTAATAGCTGTAAATTTCTGACCTTTAGAATCTACTCTGGCTCTGTTCATGTGTATTTATGTCTAAACAGGATATAAGGAGGTGCTGTGGTAAGAAACTGCAAAATAAAAAAATTAAAAAATTAACCTGTAAATTTTAATAATTAATTTAAAATTAAAATTTTTTTGAAGTGTATAAAATAATTTAAAACTTTTAAAAAGTGTATAAAATGTCTGTAGGACACTAGCGGCGCTAAGTGTGAGTAGCATTAGGTCCAGCATGAACAGTGGAATTAAGACGGCAGTAGTTTCAGCACGATGGTGGTCAATGAACTGGCAACAGAAACAGTTGACACTGGCTATGGTTCAGTTACATTTATGGCCCCACAACACTGGGCACTGATATTCCTACTGTAAAACCCACTCTCTAAAACCTTGGGCATTTACAGATTTGTCATAGATGATAGCAGCAGCAGCAGCAACAGCAGCAACTCATTGGTGACGTCAGGGGCCCTTGACATCACGTCTACCTTTAGTATCAGTAGAAATTAGAGACTTCCTAATCCTGAGCAAGAGCAATAGAATATTAAAATAGAAGTTAATGGGGGGAGGGAGGGAGGGAGTTTGGAGAGGGACAGGTTGGGTAAAGGGCATAAAGAAAAATCATGATTTGAAATAATGACTATGCTAATAATAATAATAATAAAGAAAAAATAAATAAAATAGAAGTTACATATTAAAAGACTGATTATTGAAGTCCTATATCCCTAGATGGATAGAACTATTTTGGAGGAACTTCAAGGAGCTGGTTCCCCTACAAAGTGGGTGAGATAGAGCCACAGAAGACCTGCTTTAGAGCTGACATTGATATTTCCAGAATAGTAGGACTGGTAAATGTACATAATACAGTTTATAAAGTCTGAAGAAAAAAATGTACTGTATATATTCTTTATTATACTTTTGTCATTAAGGAACATCCCTAGAGATCTAAAATTCTAAATGAAAAAAAGTGGAGAATTTTAAGAAGGATCTGCCAAAGTGATGAATTCCAAAATCAAGACTACGAAAACAGCCATTATTTTGTTTGGAAATTGCTTCTTGAGAATGAAGAGTGATTGAACTTAAGGAAATATATTTGTACAGGCAAGAGAAAAGTAGTGCATATAACATGATAACAGTGCCTGGGTTCTATGCTTAGGAAGTATTAACAAAAAGAAATTGAGTGAGGAAAGAAATGAATCTTTTTCATCAGCCACATCAGGTGCTTGCAAAATTAATAATCTTAATGTTAAAAATAATAAAAAAAAGATCAGTCTACTGGGAAATCATTTTATAGCAATGGAGTCAATTAGGCAATAGAAAAAATTACTTAAAAGACTGGAGAATTGGCATCTACCCTTCTATTGCTTATTTTAACTTTGTTTTGTTGCTGTAAAATATAAATGTAACACAATATATAAGTTAATGAGATGGCATTTTTGAAGACCAGTGGAGAATTTTATAGAGCCATGTGATTATTTCTTTTCTGCAGTTACAAAGAGTATTTAGACTTACTAGAGATTTGAACACATTTTTTATGACTTAGTTCTATTTCCTCAATTGTGCTAGTAAAATGATAGTTTTCTTCTGGAGGTTAGGGCTACAGCAAACAGAGGACTCAGGATATAATGTGAGAATCTCCCATTGGATAGACTTTCCTGTGACTCCAATATTGTGCCACCCGAGTCACTGATAAAAATTAATTAGTTTTAGAAAGCTCTATATTTTCCAGTTTTCCCACCAACTTTAAAAAACAGATATGAACTTACTTCCAATGATTTAAAATTAGAATTAGAAATGAGGAAAATGGATATGGCTTTGCCATTTATTTCATATTTTGGTACAAGATTTATACCTTTTTCAAAGATGTGTGTCTCTCTTCCATCTGAGCTAGGAGAGAGAGCTGAGCTGTCAGGAATCAGAGTAGCTGATTAAAGTAACAAGTCAAACACGCAAGAGTTAAACCCTTAATTACTAATTGTGGTGGTACAAACAAGAGTCTAAAATTGGAGGACACACCAACTCACCCCTTGTTTCAACCCTTGTTCCACCCTATTTTTTCTCATGGAACAACACATCTACTGAGAGTCAGATGGATCAGTGTGCTCACGGGAGTGGTCTCACTATTGAGGGAGCCCAGAACAAAAAGTTCCCACAAGTTATATCGGCCCTGGGGTTAAGGGGAGGGTGAGGGAGAAGAGTTAGGCCTAAAGAAGCACTAGATACTGAGTTTGGGTGAGAAGAAGTGCCTTTAGGATTTCTTCCTCCTCCATAAGGAGGTCTCAGCAGAGGCATCTGAAGAAGACTTCTGTCCAAGGCCTCAGATAAAGAGACCTAGGAATGAAGATGCCACAGTTAGGAATGTAAATATGGGAAGACCATGACCAGCCAGGGAGGCCTGAGTCCTTGACTGCAACTCCCTTCAGATACTACAAGGCACTGATTGTGCACCAAGGCTGGTGTGAAGAGGGCAGCTTTCCTCATGAGGACTGCAAGCCTTTCAGCTAGGGAAAATCATGCATAGTTTTTTTTTTTTTACCAGAAGCTGGACTCCACAGGATAGATCATCTCTGTAAATTTAGAAGGCTGTAACAACTACAACTCCTTGAAATTAATACGACAAGCAAACAGAAAGGAAATTGTTGGGTGGGAGGGAGGAGAGGGAGGAGGGAGGGGGTTTTCGGTAATGGGCCACAATAATCAACCTCATTGTATATTGACAAAATAAAATTAAGAAAAAATAAATAAATAGAAGGCTGTTGAAGAAAAAATGCAATGGATGGCATTGTATGCAGATTTTCTTAGCCTGAATCTGTTCAACCCACAATAACTTGCCCTCCTGAGTTTTTAATTTGAGTCCAATGTGAAGATCAATGTCAGGTCCCATTAAGGGAAGTCCAGAGCAGGGAAATGATACTCTGGAACATCTCCTCAACCTCCTGACTTGCCTCACCCTTCTCTGCCTAAATGGGCTTGGTATATTTTCCATAATTAATACGTTTATGGAGGGAATACTGTCTGTTTCATCTTACTATTCTGGTACAAACAGAGTAATTATATCTTTCAAAGGTTGTCAACTAACCAAAGCAGAAGAAAACAAGGAATTTGAAGGAATAAATTGATGTGAATAGACTTCACTCACTGGCTGGCTATAAAAGAATGTGTGAAGCAACTCAGCCCTGACTGGATGATGATGCCTCACAGATTAGACAACAAAAGATGAGACAACAGGTTCAAAATCCTGAGGGGATGCAAAATAAAAATCAATGACATTATTCAAGTAACAAAATGTCAAAACAGTATTGATAAATTTAAGGAGAGGAAACTAAGAAGTACGAATTTGGTTGGAACACATTTGAACAAAATTCACTTTATATTATACATCTTAAATTTTTTTCTAACGATGTACTAAACAATCATGATTTGGGTAGAATTACAGAGCTGAGAGATGGCAATTAACATGAGAAATGACTAGATAAAATCTGAGGAAATTAAACAAGTTGTTTTATTAGTTTGAGGGTTCGTAGAAGAACTGAAGACTGAACTCAAAACTTAATTGACCATAAATTATAAACACAATATAAAAAGACATAAAAAGACAGATTTTACACACTGTATATTCATGCTTTATAGTTCTTTTTCTATGACAATCCACATTAGGACCTAATTTCATTTTTCACTTTAAAGTGATTTTTTTTCTTGTGGTTAGAATTTCAATGTATGTAGATATTCTGCGGTGTCTACCTATCTACCAAAGAATTCTTCCTTTGCCAATTGTAGTGATTGCTCCTTTTCCTTTGGTAAAACCTGTTTAACATGGCTTTAACCTTTGATTCCTACTTAAGCCTACTGACTTTATAAGAGAAAAGAATCCAGTCAGTGCATCTACCTATTCCAAAAGCTCTTTGAAATTAAATAAATATATCAGCTCCTAAATGATACAAAGGTAAATTTGATATGATCACATATCCAATTTATGAACTATTCTTTCCTTATCACAGGAAATTTACCATTGTCAAGTATAAAACATTACTTTTTGTGTGTGTGGTTTTCATCAAAGTAAGAGTTGTAAGATAATTGGAAATGAGTATAAAAACATTCTTGGAGAAACCAAATTATTGTGATCAGTATTTGTGATTTTTTAACCCATTCTTGTAATGTTATATAACATTATATATTATGTATATATATTAAGTATTTTGTTTATTTTTATTTTTTTCTGACAGATGTACTATAGGAATGAGATATAGAATAAATATTCAGTTTAGGAGAAAGAGGATAAATTCGGAAGCCTAGCTCAGGATTTTAATCTTAACTGTGTCATTGACTTACCTATGTAACCTTTCATAAAATACTTAAATTTTCATTTTCCAATAAAATTGGAAAAGCAACACCTCCCATATTTCCTTTTTTATACTCAAACAAGATAATATATTTAAAACACTTAACTCAGTATTTTCCCTCAGTTGAAATTTAACAAATCGTCCCTGCTTCCAGGTCTATGGAATTTGATATTCATATTTAGAGATTATTGAGGGTAGAATCTATTTGGTGTTCACATTTTTAAAATCAAACAGGACTCAGAGACATATGAGAGAACATGTTCTTTAAGTCAGGATTATCCCAGAAACCCTCAATTTTGAAATAATTACATATATACATTAAGGGTTCCTGGAGAATTTGTTTAGTAATAGTTATGTGCTCCAGAAAGGAGGTTGAGGAGGCTCTTTACAGTGGCGATTTCTTGTCTGGGAACATGGCAAGTCATATATGAATAATAAACACCTCATCATTTCAGAAGGCCTCAATCACCTAACATAGGAATATGGTATCCCATGGACCTAAGTATGTCTGGCAAAGTTAATGTTTACATACAACTCCACTGAGTGACCAGAAAAATGTTTATCTCTCAGATAACCTCTGGAAGAAATATCCCAGTTTGTAATTCATCCCAAAGAAATTGATTTTGAATTGTGATAATTTTGGCTGAAGCTATTGTTAAAATGTAGGCTTAACTTTCAGTCAAAAAAAATATCAGAAGCTTATAAGATGCACATGAAATAATAACTTGGTGATTATAATTTAGCTATTCTAAATAAAAAGACAAGCACATGGAATAATAACTTGGTGATTATAATTTAGCAATTCTAAATAGAAAGACAAGCACATGGAATAATAACTTGGTGATTATAATTTAGCAATTCTAAATAAAAAGACAAGCACATGGAATAATAACTTGGTGATTATAATTTAGCAATTCTAAATAGAAAGACAAGCACATGGAATAATAACTTGGTGATTATAATTTAGCAATTCTAAATAAAAAGACAAAATGCTTGTGATACTGTGTAGATGTATAATAACATTGGCTCTATCTCCATAATCAAAATGAAGAGGAGATTTAGGGCAATTACTCAGTTTGGTGAGCCAGAAATATGAGTTTGCCTACAAAATAATGTAGACGTATGTATTTGATTCTTCCTATTCTACAACTTAGAAATGCAACATAAGATTCCATATCATTAAATTGGCACTATTTTGAGAACTGTCTTTTGGGGATAATTTTCACCAGATATTCCCAAGGATCTCTGGTATTTATTTACTTCAGCCAAAGTAGTAAGTATAAGTTTCTATTGCTGAAGATGAAAAGTGGAAAGACCCCATTCTTCCCCTTTTAGTTTTTGTTGCTATTACCCTTACTTGTCTGATAATCCAGGGATGCAGCACCCAGACTATACTCCAGCTTTTGAAAATATTGATAACCTATACTGGTTAAGTCAAAATTTGGGGGTTGTGATCAAACATCTGATTTTTAAAAAGTCAGAACATTGGGTGAGTAATCAAAATACATTTGTTTTACTGAGGTACCTGAATTGAAGACTTTTCTAAGGGAAATCTGTTCCATGGTACTATTTACTTGATTTTTTTAAAAAATCGTCATTGAACAGTGACTGTGAGTAGGCATTGCTCTACATACTTAACATGTACTGAGTCAACACTATGATGTAGGCTCTCCTAAATATGTTGCTGGTAAGGAAAGTGAGGCATAGTGATATTAATAACTTCTTAAATTTGTGCAGGTAATAAGGGACAAAGTCAGATTTTCAAAACCTGGAAGTCTGGCTACAAATTCCACACCTTAACCACTGGCACACTATAGTCTCTGCTGGGACTTCACTTGGTGTGACCTGTGATCAGCTTCATAAGCAAGTTCCTCTGTCCTGGCACTGAGCACTTACTATATGTAACTGAAATCTCAGTAAATTAAATACAAATAATTAATATGTAGCTGAATTTTTAAAAAATTTTGGCTAGCTATTTATATGCACTTAAAAAATGAAGCCAAATTCTTCATGATATTATCCCACTGCTAATACAACTCAGATAATTTGTGCTTGATTGTTGCATAGCAAAATGTCCTGATATATTTCTTTTCTTCTCTTTTGCAAATTGTCTTTTATCCTTTATTAATAGTCCCTGATCTTATTATATTACATTTTTATGGTACATCCACTCACTTTTGGGGGGAAGTAAATGGAATATAAATAAATAAATACATGACTCTAAATTGCCTTGAGTTATAAAAAATTGTCAATTATATAAGAGCATTTCCTACATTGTGACAAACAACCAAAAGTAGAAAAAAACTTACTGATGATAGAATTTTTAAATTATTTTTTAAGTGGCTTGGTATCAATTTACCATTGACTGATTTGGTTTCTGTATTTGAAGAAGCCTTTTTATATTTGCAAATAAAAGAGCTATATTTATGATGATGTATTAATGTGGCAGATTATTTGGGAAAAATGTATTATTTATCTCATTTTACTAGAACTAAAAACTAAAAACTCATATGAACGAAAACTCAAAAGTTTAGTTGCTGTCAGTTTCAAAAGCTTCTAAGTAACAAAATCAGTGGTTAGGGATAAGATATTTTGAACCTAGAATCAATGTACTTTCCGTGCCATGAGTGTGGATAAGTGACTCAGCTATTTTTTTCTGTGACATTTACTTTCCAAAGGCTGGTAGAGCACAGGAGAAACTTTAAGCAGGAGCCCAGAAAGATCTAGGAAATAAATATTAAGTCAGAACCTAATTACAAGTACAAGTAAAGCAATGTTGGGATGGTAGACTGCTGATTGTATTGGTGGAGGATTAGGCAAAAATGTAGATGATTCAAAGGGATTTAGTCATCATTGCTGACTGTGTGAACAAAATGACACATAAAAAGTGAGAATGGGGCTGGCCCGGTGGCGCACTGCTACAGTGCACCACTTGGGAGTGCGGCGGCGCTCCCGCCGAGGGTTCGGATCCCACATACAGACCGGTTCCCGCTCACTGGCTGAGCAAGATGCGGGCGCATCACTGAGGGTTGTGATCCTGTTGCCGGTCCCGGTCCGGTATGGGCGCGACACTGAGGGTTGCAATCCGTTGCTGGACACAAAAAAAAAAAATGACAAAAAAAAAAAAAAGTGAGAATGCATGTGGGTAATGACAATTCATTTCAAAAAAAACGAAGTCAACAAACCCCACCTTTCTCTACCTCCCAAAGCACTCAATATTTGAAAATTCTCAGTTTCAAGAATCAGCAATGTGTATTTAGTGAGGTGACAATCATATGCAGAGTCACAGCCAAAGCTAGGGCATATTTTTATCTTCAAGATTGATGATCTCACTCTTCTAGAAAAGGACTTTCCCCTTCTCTGCATGAAATATCATAAATGTAACATAAGAACTTTGTACATACAAGTACAAGATGGTTACGGCATTTTGTCTGTCCTTAGTCTGGTCCAGATTATCTTCTTATAGCTTTCTGTATGCCTGTCATGTTGTCAATGCTCTAGCTGTTATTCATATGCAAACTTCTGGTTCATACATAACATTCTAAAATCAGGGCTGAGACATGAATGAAATCTAGTGAAGTTATCACTCAACTTAAATTGTTTACTTTATTCCTGAGAGTTCAAACACTTTTTGCCTCACTCATTACTTGACGAAGTGACAGCCAATATTGATAGATGGTCCCATAATAAATGAAGCCACATTCTCATGGTGAAGTTCTTCTCATAGATTAGTTTGGATTTTATTTTGCTAGAAATAGACTCAGATTGGTAATCTAGAAATCATAACAAAGCAGATTGGATAGATTAAATTTGTAATGGGCTCAGTCAAGAATTTCCTAAGTATTGAACTCCACATTAGAACAGTCAGAATCATTGTAACGGAACTAGGATTCTTTTAGTAACTTGGCTCGGACATCCTCCTCCCTGATAATGCTGGGATAGCTGCTATTTATGACTATTTTCCAGTTCTGTTCTTATGGTAGACCATTCCTCTATTCTTTTATAAACCTATTCTTTCTAGAGATGAGTTAAAAATTTGGTGACATTGCAGTTATCCTGGGAGAAATTTGGACTGCTTCAGGTGACTTTATATTTCATATTACTTTGCTACAGCTTATACCAAGTATAATTTATACCAAGTAATTTCATTTTCTTTCTGTCTTTTTTTTTTAATTAGTGTAAGGGGAGATACATAAAGTTTCCAAATTCTGACAAAAAATAAGAAATACAGCAAAAACAACTTTTTTAAAACTGAGTTTAACTTTCTGCTGTTTCATAGTTTCCTCCTACAGAAATTATTTATAGGCCCATTAAGCTCAGAGATCCTTGAAAGGAAAGATTACTAGTAATCATCTCTGTCCAGTGTGGCATGTTTTACATGATAGACAACCAAAACATATTTTACTGAATAAATACCTACATTATTTACATAGTTCTCAAAATTCTATTTGCATTATTTTTTGTATTTTATTACTGTTTGTATGTGTCCTTGTGTGTTTGTGTATCTATAATGATAATTTCCCAGAATTATTTTTAACATGTTTATTATATATCAGATGAACAAAGCATAGAGGAAAAGCAAGACTGATCTACTAACAACGAAAGGAAATAATTTTCAAACAAGAACAGTTGGCACAGTCTCTGGTACTTCCAGATCCTTATATAGCAGCTAATCAAATTTGCAGCAGTAAAGGAAGACACTTATTTATAAATAAGAATGTTGTGCTAAACACTGGAACTTCCTATAATTGCTACATACATTAATTAGGAATTGAAAATAAAAACAAAATTAACATGCGTTGTTTTGCTGATTTTACAAAGTAATTTAGAACATTGGTGCAATGTCTTCTCCCTAACATTGTTTATTAATAATTGTATTTCCATCTGAAACTCAGTTCTCTCAAATGTGTACTTACCCAGGATGCTGAACACATCTATTATGACACAAGTCTACAAATTTAAATATTACAAGATAGTTTATGCATCATAATTTACCAAGTTAGATTTTTGTTAGTGATGTGCACTCACATAATTAAATTACGCTCGTGTCTACTATTAGAAATAATCACTAAGAAATTTCTTATGACTCATAGAATCAGATATTGTAACATCATGCTAATTTATTTTGATGAGATTAGTATTATTTAATATATGATGAGACATCCAGTAATGCCAGATGGACTAGGACCCATCAACAAGTCCTGAGGGTATATAATAATCATGTAGAGGAGGAAATATAATTACAAATTATAATTATATTTAACTTTAGTTTCTCAAGGAAATGAATAAAACATAATTGCAGTTTAAGTATATACTTGTAGTTAATGAAAAATGTTTCATAAGAGGAGAAAATATAAAGGAATATTTTACAATAAGCACCAGAGGCAAGAAACTGTGAATTAAAATGAGGAAAGGAATTTTTGGCAACAAATAAGGTCATAGATTAAAATTGCTCATAGAAATGCCAGTGATGATGTAAACAATGGTTTACCTCTAAATTCTGAATAAGATCCAGGGTATATAAGTAGTTATATAAATGGAATAAAATGCTTGAGTGGATTTGTTGCTGAGGAGCAGAGAGATTTCACAAATGTTTGGGTTCATATCCTGTAATATAGATGGATCACAGTTCAATGGAATTTTAATTTTCTCATAAGCAAAATCAAATGCCCATGGGATATGATGAAGCCCTCAAATTGTGAAGCTTATACATATTCTAATTTCTCTCAAATCAAAAATATGAACAAACACCTTCAAAATAAAAAAAAAAACAAACCAAAATTGTGTTGTAAGAATTGTGGTTAGAGAGGGTTCTGAGAAAGTTTTTCTTCTAGTACTGGCCTAGAGAGAATCAGTAGCAACTTCTAGACCCATTTCTCTTATTTCTGCTATTGAAAAAAGAAATTCATCATATTCAGGGAGAATGAACAAAAACTGTTGCCCTTAGGCCACTAATAAAAGCCCATTGCAGCTGAGGAAAGACTAACACACACACACACACACACACACACACACGTCCTCTAACCATGGGAAGACTAACACACACACACACACACACACACACACACACGTCCTCTAACCATGGGAAGGGGAAGAAATATGTGCTAAACCCAGCATCATGATTTTCTCCAGTCATGGTAAGATAGTTGTGAAGGCCACATATCTTAATCTCACAGACACAGTATCTTTCCAAAACCCAGGCTTAATCCAGATATCATACAACACTGCCTTCTCCAGAAGGCTGACATGCTTTGGATAAAAAATAACCATCAAATACAGTGGGAGACACATATATACTCTATAAGGCACAGTGCAAAAAGAAGACTAAACACCAAGGATGGGGCAGACATTGAGGAAAGAACCTCTGGCTAACTCACTCCCATCCTAAGCACAATACACCACTAAAAGAATTTGATAGCACAAAGGGTAACCATAGCAACAATGAATCTCACGTCCATTTAACTCCTGACTAGATTAACAAAAACCCCTAGCTGAAGTCCAAGATTATTTATCGCACTCTCTTTGATTTTACACAAGATGTCTGGCAATATAAAAAACAAGAACAAAAACAATAACCATACCAACAAAAACCATAAACAGAGCTTAAGAAAAGAAGACACTAAATACAGAGGAACAAAGATAAGAATTACAGAAGACTTCTCTTCAGACACCAGGTAAGCTAGAAGACAATAACGTGACATCTTGAAAGAATTAAAGTAAAAAAAGAATAATTTCATTCCAGAATTCTGTACCTATATATATATATATATTTCAAAAGACAGCATTTTAGAAAACTCTCATTTTCTGTGATCAGGAACTAATTGTAAAGGTGATGGAACTTCAAATGGCCCTAAAGGCACCTCCTCAAACAGGGTTTTGATGTCAAATTCATGCCTATAATGTGAAATTAATGTGTCTTGAGATCTGAATTGGGAATATTTGGTTGGACAGTTCCAAGAATCTCAAACTATAATGTTTCCCTGTATCTTGCAACCTAGCAAAGAGCAACCATTCCAGTTACCGGGGGGCCATAGCCCTACCTACATCGTGACCATGCAATGACCTCACTTGAAGATTCTTGTTTTTCTTATTGTCCTCCCCCACCGTACTTTATTTACTCAAGACTTACAGTTTGGGTCAGGTCTTAGCATAACCCAGGCTGCAAGTATAGTCTCTGCTTCCGAAGGAAATGTCTTAGACTCCAAATTAAATATAAACCACAAGGGTCTGGCTTACATGTCCCAGATGTGCTCACGAGGGAGGGTATGTGCAGGTGTTAGAATGGGGAGGGATTAATGAAAGCCTGGATAAGACAGAATTTGTTGATATGGAGATATTCACCCATGACTTGAAATTTAATATTCCAGCCAGACTACCCAGAACCACACTTAAGAATCAACTGGAATAGTTCTTGAATCCTGACTATAACAATGGCTTTTAGTAAATAAAGTAGACTTTGTGAAAATTCTTTGGCGTAGCATTGAGAAAGTGGTTAAAATAGTCATGGCAATAAAAATCTAGAAAACACTTATTCTCTATAACTTCAGAACCCACTACCTGATTATATTTCCCAAAGGGTCCCAGAGAACACACAATTTATTAAAGAAGCAGGGAATTCACTGGCAAGAGAAAACTAGTATATGTAAGAATCTCAGTGAAGACTACTCTCTACAAGCTGGGGTATACAGTGAGAGATATTGCTAATGGTTGCTCATGGCAGTAGCTGAAGCCTTTCTGGTAAAGGTGAGCAGGCGGAAGTTGCAGTAGTGTACTCAGAAGATGGATGAGTCCCTTGCTGATGAGCAGTTTTTTGAGACTCAAAATTCACTGGCATGGACCCTGGGACAGATCAAAATTGTGCTCCAGTCTTAGCAACTTTTGTCTTAGCTCTCTTGCCAACTATCCAAATTCAAGTTAAGAAAATAGTGGTAGGATGACAACACAGACTAATACACAAATCTTGGCAGCAACTACTCAGTTTGGGGACAATCTAAAGAAAGACAGAGGGAAGTAAGAAATTAAAGACTGCTGTATTGGCTGCTTAGTTAGAACTCGTTAATAAAGAGAATGTTCCCTACTCTAGCCAATCTACAAAAGAAATAAAGGAAGAAGGGAGAGTGTATGTCATTATTGCAAGAAGCCAGGACTTTGGAAGAGGGATTATAGAAAGAAACTCCGGAAGATGAAGGAATTACGGAGACAAGACAAACAGAAAAGCATAGGACAAAACGATCAGCTGGGAAGTAATTAGAAAATGGCTCAAAGTTGAGATCAAGGGAATCCTCGAGATGAAAACTGGTGTAACATATATGTCAATAACTTTTCCTCAAGGTATTTCTATCCTTGATGCCTCTTCTGATAGATACTGTTGCTACTTATCCTGCAATTTCGTCAGAAATTTCTTGCTTTCCATTTGGCAATACATCAATGCACGTTGTTAGTATTTTGGAACAACTTTCTACTTCTTCCTTTTCTACTTTTCCATACAGGTAGGTCCTCTTACTGAGGAGCGTGGATTCTTACTGATTCTCCTGTAAATCTATTGGGAGAGACTCCCTGGGCATCTTAAAGGCTATCATGTTCTGTACTCCAGATGGAGTATATGTTGAGCTCCTGGGGGAAAA
Organism: Galeopterus variegatus; assembly: GCF_000696425.1. Lineage (NCBI taxonomy): Eukaryota > Metazoa > Chordata > Mammalia > Dermoptera > Cynocephalidae > Galeopterus > Galeopterus variegatus. Next base: position 55,823 of record NW_007729568.1, read on the forward strand.
GGCACCTGATTTTGTTACTATGTGCCTTATGAAAAGAAACAGGGCATGGCAGAGACTGTCAGTCTCATATCATGTTGGAAAAACAACCTGATTTGAAACAAATTGAAATAATGGTATTGGTTTAAATTGAGGTAAAGAACAACAACAACAACAAAAAATTCTTACCAACAGGACAGGCATGGCTGTATGTAAAACAATATTATTTGTTGAGAGCTCAATTAGAAGTAATATAACTGGTCATAAAAGAATTAGAAAAACAAGAAATAACTTTAAAAGGACAACTCACCCTGTAATACCCCCAATCATTCAGTAAAGAATAGAAAATTTCATAAAGATGGTCAGTTGTGATATAGATTCATACAAGATCTTAGTTATCAGTCCCTGTAATTCTTAACCCTACAACTATTCTAAACTATTCTGACTTCCGACCTTGGTGCCATTGTCTGCAAAGTTTATCTCTGTAATTGATCGATGTTCTGCAACCAACCTTTCTTCCTTCCTTTCCTCTTCCTTCCTCTCTCTCTCCTTTTCTTTCTTCTTTCTTCTATTTCTTTCGTCCTTGCTTGCCTTCTTGCCACTCTTCCTCCCTTTTTCCCTCCCTCTGGTGTCTCCCTCGCCTTTCTTTAGCGGAGGAGTCTATATCTTTTTGGCTTTTGCTTATGGAGCCCAGTATTTATGGCGAAGGACACCTCAAGGATTGGAGGACTCTCCTGTATTTTCTCCAGTTATTAACAAAAATATACACAGTATCTTGAACTACTATAGTTATATAGACAGTGGATTCCTGCTTTTGCATTGCAGACAAACTCTCTGATGGAACAATACGATGATAATTTTCCAGATCCTCTCATTGGGGCCCTAGATTCTGAAGAGGCTTTTGAACAACTGAAATTGCCCATAGCCTCTCCCCCAGCTTTGAAGATGCTACATTTTGAAAAATACGACCTATTTATATGATATTCCTGTTTATATTACATAATTGATAATGTTTACTGATGGTCAATTACTTGGAATGAAAGTGGCCCACTTATGGGCTTCCTGTGGTGACGTAAAAACCTTAAAAGCTCATATTTGGTCTAGAATTACGTCTGTACAAACAGACGAGTTAATGGCAGTTACCGGAGCTGAAATTCTTGATTCTAGATTTAATATGAATATATACTACTAAAAGATATACCTTTTGTGTCTGTCATGCAACAGAAAAAATTTAATTAAATAATAAAGTGTTTTCTACTTAAAATTAGAAAAGAAATATCTTATGAAAAATTGATAGTTGCTTTGTCAGAGGCTTTACAACTCCCTGCTCCGAGATCAGTAGTTCATTGCTCACACAGGGCAGAAGGAAGAAGTTTCTAAAGGCAATAATTTTGCTAATAGAGCTGCAACAACTGCTGTAAAAACAGAGCCCCACTTTTGATACAATAGGATACCTTTGTTCATTTTCAAATATATGCTTCACAAAAGAAAATGGATAAATGGATTATACAAGGGGCTACAAAAATTTGACAGGATTGTGGGAATTACCTAAACATTTCTGTGCCGCAGTCACTATTAATTTGCTTAGTGTTGTTGGGTCATCAACAAAATCATCTGAATAAAAAAAGGAATTTAAAGACATTGAACTCTTACTTTGTCTTCCAAAAAGATAAAAGTTTTCAAAACATATGAGAGACTTGCCTTTTATTGGCCGTGATTTATAGGCACAAGAAGCTCTCCCTGACCAACTTTACTAGGAACCTGGTAGCATTTGGATTTCATAGAACAAATGCTTGTAAAAGTTAACTGATACTGTCCAGTTATGATGTACATGATATCTGGAGGGCCTAAAGTCTTTCCCTCTTCAAAAACTGATACTCAGAGTAAAAGCACTTTTAATACACATACTTTCTTTTTTTTTTTTTTTCCTTTTTGTCTTTTTTCGTGACCGGCAACGGATCGCAACCCTCAGTGTCGCGCCCGTACCGGACCGGGACCGGCAACGGGATTGCAACCCTCGGTGCTGTGCCCACACCTCGCTCAGCCAGTGAGTGGGAACCGGTCTGTATGTGGGATCCGAACCCTCGGCTGGAGCGTCGCCACGCTCCCAAGCGGCGCACTGTAGCAGTGCGCCACTGGGCCGGCCCTAATACACATACTTTCTACTTTGAGACATCAGAGCACTTGAATCAGATATAAAAAAAAAAAAAAGTCATTTTATTTCTATTGTCATCCAGGAATTATGCAAATGTTTACAAATTACTACCCTTTCCACTAGGCAGTGCCAACCACCAACTCAGATTGCAGCAGAAATGTCATGTATTTGTGTTCCTTTTTATGGATTTAGGAAAAAGTACCTTTTCTCTATAACCTTAGAGTTAAACTCTCATATGTCAGTGTTTGTATGTATGCACATATGTTATCATTTATTGGTATGTATATATTACATAAAATTAAAATATAAAATAAAATTAAAACGTGTAAAACACCTCTAAACTGAAACTTAAACTCTTACGAAAACAGAAATCAATTTGGTTAACAATTTTAAACTGAAATAGATGCCTAATGAATATTTAATAAATGAATGGGTTTATAAATAAAAAATTTTGAAGTGTAATATTTCCCTGTATTCAGCACCAAACTTACTTATTTCACAATGCAATGGAGCTATGACTACAGGCACAACTCAGTTTCAAGATTAAAAACATTTTGAAGAAAAGTGCATTAGGTTGTCAATTCAAAATTGAGTATAAGAACTATATTCTTAACATGAATTTTTTAAAGATAGTGGTGAGTGTATTAACTTGATTTAAAATATATTGATATTTAGTAAAGAAGTTATTTTCCTTTTTATGGTCATTGCTTTGAATTTCTCTCTCTCTCTCTCTTCATATATATATATATATTTTTTCAAGTAGCATATAATTAATTAGGTAGGGAGAACACTTCCAACTTAAGAAATATTTTCTGTGGGTTGGTTTGAGCTTACTGTTCCATAAATTATTTCATAAATTAATAACTTTTTTTTATATAAGTACAAAGCACTTTGGATTCTATGCTATGTTTCTGTGCCAATATTTAGATACATGTTATCACTTGATTTTCTGCTCCATGGTTTCCCCTTTCAAGCATGGTCTTATTCACTCAAGTAAGTGTTTGAAATTAACAACAACAAAAAAAAGTCCCAGCAATTCTGGCTGACTTGTTTCAAATTGAAGTGGACAAAAACTGACTTTTTAACCTTGTATTTAATAGTAAAAGCAAAGGGTCCCTTTGTCAAGTTGGGATGGAGGAGGTTAAAGAAGCTTTTATCCTTATAAATTCTGAGCCTTTTTTTCTGATGAGAAATCAACCTCTATTGTTGGAAAAGGGGAGAAATATGAAGCTTTTGTAATCTTGAGCATAAAGATTGAGATGAAAGTACTGTAGAAGTAGAATAAAAAAAAAAAAAGGAAAAGTGACTGGTCAGTGGGTCCATAGGTCCATATAATATCCAAAGTCAGAGCTCATTCTAAGATAAGTTTCAGGTCTGGGCTGGAGACTGGAAGTTATTGGGCCTGTGCAAAGTTTAAAAGACCAATATGAGGACTAGAGGTGGCTGCTACTCAAGGGAGTTCATTTGAACTCTGAGTATAAACAATCTTCAGACTTTGGATGCTTGCCAATAAATACTTCACTTTGAATTGACCACAATAGGTTGTAAAGCCCATATTTGAGGAAGCCCTTCCAAGCTATATGCTGTGTAGACTTCATCCATCAATCTGACTATAGGAGTACTGAGAGAAAAGAGTAAGTGTAAGGAAAAGTGTTAATAAGAAAATAATTTTTAAAATTTTTAGACTTAAGAATTTCCATATTTTAAACACCTGCCTATTGTACAGCCCACCAAAAAAAAAAGAAAGAAAGGAAGGGGGGAAACACTCGCTAAGGCACAGTATCATAAAATGTCAAAACATCTGACATAAGGAAAATACCCTAAACTATTACAGAAATATGCCTAATAAACAAGCAAAATTAACCCAAATAAATAGCACCAAAAGAAATCACAATGTTATCTTCAGCTTCAGAATCTGAAAGATTATGTAGTGCCTTACAAATACAAAATAAAAATGACTTCCAAACTAAAATATTCTCCTCAATCAAATAACTGAAAACAGTAAAAGTAGTATAAACATATTTTCAGATACTTGAGGACTAAATATACTTATATCCTAATCACTGTTCTTCAGGAAGATACTGGAGGCTGTCTTCCAGCAAAAGAAGGCAACCATGAAAGAGTTAAAAGTGGAACATAGGAAAATGCAGATTAAACCCAGTAAAATGTAAAGACAAATCCTAAATAACGTAATGTATAGGATAACTCAAAAGCAAATAATCCACTTTGGAATCGGATAAAGTGCTCCATCAGAAAAATCTCCAGGAAGAAAAATGTACATGAACATTTGGCAACAATGAGCACTTAATAAATAATTTTAAATAAATAAATTAGAGATTGCATCTTTAGTCATATTATAGATCTGATTTACTATGTGGAAGAGATTAATATAAGTACATAGAACTCTAAGTAAATGAAAATCCAAAATAGTTATTAACAACAGAAATGTCAAGTTGTTGAAAAAAGCAAAGTGAAGAAAATAATAGTGTGCTCGTTGGCTATGTTATTCCTACTAAGTGCCAGCAGCGGGAGCACACACACAAGTGCACACAGCCCACATACCACACGCTCACCCCGTAAACACATATACTGGGAAGATGATATAAGGAAATATGGGAATCGGTGTAAGCTAAATCTTCATCAGTCAAAAAATAATAAACGAAATTTCTAAAATTGACAAAATTTTTTTTGTAAAAGTGCATTACTTTAAAATAGAGATAAACACAAAAAAAACATATAAAAGTGACTAAAGTAATTGCTTTTGGGAGCAGGGCTGTAAAGTAGAATGGAAGACTCTTGTTTTTCTTATACATTTTAATATTGCTGATCTTTTAAAATTGCTGCTGAATTATTTGATTAAAATATGAGGTGAAATGAAATGTAATTATTAAATAGTTATCAAACCCTCAAAATTACATTTCATTCAAATAATTTATAATGGAATTATTTACTACTTATGTCAATCATATACTTGAATTGATGCTTTCGTGTACATGTATTACTATGATCCCCACTCTCAAGGAGCCTATAATTTGGGAGAATGGAAATGGGTCACTATATAAGTAAATATCATCAATGGTTAACACTAAGGAATCTGTTCCTTCTGTTAAAGAAAGTATGTTATTTATTTGATATAGAGTAATGGGCTCAAATTTCCTTTATTTCCTTTTTCTAGTTAATTATGTGATTTAGTTTTGATTATAGGAATAATGCATACCTGTTATAATTTTTAAAATTATATTGCATACATGTAAGATGAAAGTATGCTATAATTTTATAACTCAAATTAATTACATTTATTTTATGGTTGTATTCCTGAATTTCTCACAACTAATATTGTCTTTTGTTTAAATTTCTGATTTTACATCCATAGGTAAGCACATATTATTTTCTGGTACAATCACACTGTTCTAAGGATGACACCTTGCTATTAGCTTTGAGTTTTATTTCCTATTCTATGTAAATTTTACCTATAAAGTTTACTTTAAAATACATAAAGATCTGTGGATTTAAGTATTAAAGAATAGCTCATTGAAAACACCATAATTCATGACAAAATTTTCATTGATCAATATTTTTTCCCTTTAAATAATTTTGCTATTATAAATAATATTGGCATGAACATTTTGTAATTATAGGAGGTTCTTCCATATGACAATTTTTACATGTAGAAATGTTTAATTAGATTATGAAGTTTATATTCATATATATATATTACTAATCTGTTCCAAATGATTATAGCAGATTCTACAGATTGCTATATCCTCTGAAAATGAGATTGCTTTTATCCCCAAACTCTGTAATAATGAAGTGTTGTTAATTTTTTGTTAATGTCCATAGATCCAATCAGTTAAAAAAATCTTTTTATTGTTTTAAATTAGTTGATTTACTTATTAGTTAGATTTGCATCTATTTATAGTATTATATATCACTGTGTTTAATATAAATTGTCCACTTTTATATTTGGTTAGTCAATTTTTCTTGATTTGTTGGACTGCTTTTTTTTCCTAGTAAAATTAGCACTTTTGTCCTTTAAAAATATTTTCTTTGATATGTTAAATATGTTTCAGATTTATTCATTGCATCTTTTGAAGTTTAACAAATTTAAAAATAGTGTATTTTTTCATGTTTTCTACTCTAGGTAAGGCAAAGAAAGGCTTCCCACACATTTTAATTATAGAAATAGTCTTTCATATTTTTTCTAGCCCTCTTTTTTGCAGTAAATTTTTGGATGTTTGTTAGTTGCTTTGATTGTTATTACAGGACTATATTTAAATCATCATTTAATCTTCAATTTCAGAAATAATAGATCTAATGGTGTAATGAATGAATCTAATTTTATTTTCTCCCATATAGCAATATTATATATTGTACTCATTTAAAACTCAATTTAAACTGTTTAACAATGTAAAGAGCATTATTGGCTTACATCACTTAAACATCCAGTGGTTGGTCTGACCTGTCTGATCTTCATCTCAGGTTTCAAACTTGAACCAGACTTTCATGTATTGTTTTTGTTCTTGTTTTTTCTCGTGTCTTGGCTTCATTTTCAGATCCATATCAACTTGATTAATGAAACTTAAGTTTCAGTCGCTTCTCATCCTTTTGGCTAAGATCAAGTGAAGCTTAAGTTTATGGCTCCCAGGTTCAAAACCAGAGGAAATGAAATGATTCTTTCTATGGTTTGAACAAAAGTCCTGGGATGAATTCTCATTGACTTGAATTGTGTCTAATGCTTATTCCCAAAGCAGACTTGGTCTGGGTCATGAGATGCTGCTGGTTGGGCTCCTCTCCCCTTCCCTGTCTCCCTGCCCAGATGTTAAACCTGATGTATGACCACTTCAGCTGAATGACAGAAAAGTGGAGATAAAATTTGAGTATTTTACAAGACAAAGGAAAATAGAATTGAGCAGCAATAAAAATAATTATTTATGGGCCGGCCTGGTGGCGCACTGCTACAGTGCGCCACTTGGGAGTGCAGCGGCACTCCCAAAAGTGGAGATAAAATTTGAGTATTTTACAAGACAAAGGAAAATAGAATTGAGCAGCAATAAAAATAATTATTTATGGGCCGGCCCGGTGGCGCACTGCTACAGTGCGGCACTTGGGAGTGCAGCGGCGCTCCCACCGAGGGTTTGGATCCCACATACAGACCGGTTCCCGCTCACTGGCTGAGCAAGGGGCGGGTGCGACACCAAGGGTTGCGATCCCATTGCCGGTCCCAGTCCGGTATGGGGGCAACACTGAGGGTTGCGATCCGTTGCTGGACACGGAAAAAGACAAAAAAAAAAAAATTATCTATGAGGATATTTCAAAAAGTTTATGGAAAGTGGAAAATAGAATTAAAAGGTAATACAAATGTTTCCATGACCTTTTTGAGGTACCCTCATATTATTATGAACTAATTATCATATTACCCCTTTAAAATATAATTAACCATTTCTAACAGTGACTTGAAACATCACTTTAGCACAATAACTAATTTTCCATGTGTTGGATTTCTTTTCCCAAGTTTGGGAAGCTGTTCCTCTTGGTAGGCATGGTCTTGATTCTGTTGGACACTGTGATAATGACTGAATATGGCTACATTGTTTGGATTCTGAGTATCAACAAAGTAGGCTTATGCAGTAGGGCTAATGGGTGCTACCAATGTCCTGCCCATGTTCTTCAGCAGTCACTGATCCTTCTCTTACCCATCTCTTTTTTATTGAAGTTTTCATTTAAAAGTCTACCCACATCTTGTTTAAAACTTTCAGTGATACATTTATTTGGCTTTAAATTTAAAGGAAAACTATACTCCCTATTACCAAAACAAAATAATTATATGAAGAAGCTTAAATAGAAAGTAGATAGTAGAAGGCAATTTTTACTCCCTTGTATTACCAAAGATAATGGGATTTTAAGTTCAGTTCTTGTGTTCTCCTTCCTTCTTTCTTCCTTCTCTCCCTCCCTCTCTTTCTCTCTCTTTTTCCCTCCTCTTTTCCTTCATTCATTTCACCTTCTTCCTTTTTAAAATTTAATCAAGATATTCATTTAAATTACCCAATAATTAATAATTGCATTATCCATGTATCAAAGACTAGAAGAGAAAAACAAAACAAAAACAAAAACAAAAACAAAAACAAAACCCTAAAAATCATTATTTCTTTACAATGAGAAGGCTTGAGTTTCAGACACTCAGTTTCAGACACTACTTTACTACTTTGAGGTTTAATGAGTGCAACATCCTGGGTTTTTACCTCATAGAGTTGCAGACTATAATATCTGCACTGTGAAGCTTACCTCACATACTAATTTTTAAGATCATATAAAATATGTATGAAAACACATTAAAAATGTGTCCCAATGCAAAAATGTGAGGTTTTTCTATAGTAAACTTAAACTTTGGCAGTAATGACCACTAAACATTGATACATTTTCTACTGTAAGATTCAAAAATAAGTGAGAAAATGGAGGAACAGTACATTTAACGAACTTGTGAACTATTGCATGACTAATAAATGACAGAGATAAAATTTGAACACATGCATTTTTATAGTTCCTTCTCTATCAAAGTATCCTCTTTGCTTTACTGAGTCATGAATACTTTGTAAAGAAGTAAAGTTCAACATTTTCAGCAATTTCTTTTGAAACACATTTTTCCCCATTTTCTAACAGAAAGGTGTTTATATTAAACTATCTAAATGATTACTCTTGGGATTCCTTGCTTTTCCTCTTCAAATCACCAAGGAATAAATGACATACAAAGAAGAGAAATGTTGAAATTTCATTTCCACTTTTAACACCTTTTGTATATATGAATAGTTCCAATGATTACAGAGAAAAATTTCAGAAGTTTGAAAGAAGTGCACATATGCACTTTCTTTCGGTTCATTCATTCCAATTGGGAATTCATCCTTACAAGCATTGTAGCAGAAATCGAGCATAAATAAGCATGTGCTTCACAATATTCTTATTGGCAAGTCAGCCGAGGAAAGGAACTTGAGCAATACATGTGAAGCATTTGCTGTCTGATTTTTACTGTGAGCTGGATTCTCCCTATAGAGAAACAAATGTCAACTGCTGAAATGTCAGGTTGTTTTGATTTTATAATAAACAAGGAGAGAGAGCCATGATTAAAGCAGTAGGCGGCCAGGAGTTTAACAAGGTAAGGGCAGACCACCTCAGGGTTAATACTATCCTGTGTTTTTTTTTAGCTGTTAGGAGGGTTCTGCTGATAGGGAAGGCAGCTTCCAAGGGATCAAAATCAGTGACTGCTGCATTTCAGAGCACTGTTACTGACTCAGGAAATTTTGTAGCTTACCACTCTGGGATGAGCTCTTGGAATATTTGTCCAAATATGACCAAATTGGTCAGAGGTCTAGTACCTAAATGGCCATGGCATAGTTCCAGTAACTCTTCGTGGCTGCTTTTAGCATTGTTTAGGACATGAATTCTAGAAATATTCTACCTTGTACTTTGAAATAAAAGGTTCATTGATCCATTTCATTATTTTCCGTGGATATAAGTGTTACTAAATATGTAAATTTTTATAAGATACTTTATGCAAGGAAGGTCACATTTCTATATAAAATTAAATGACTTGAGTGTCTTTTAGGTGGGTTGAAAATCAAATCTCAGTAATTTAAAGGACCTCCTTCCTCTCCCTTGATACTTAGAACCCTGCATCAAATGGATAAATGTGCCATTTCAGACACATAAAGCCATTGCTGCAGTGACCTCTTCTGTGTGGCTTTGACTGGCTTCATGCAGGTTCAGACTGAGAACACTTCACTTCAGGCCTGAGCCTTTTGACTGTCCCTCTCAACCCTGGGCTTAGTTCACATCTACTCTGCATGTGGTGCTACCCCTGCTGATGCACTATTTCTACCAGCATCACTGTTCTGTTGTCCTGGGGTTTACAGAATCTAATCTATTGACATAGTATCACACACAAAATTGCCTCTAACTAGAAAATACATTTTATGGTACATCCAATGGATGCATTTTCATGTATACCAACACTGAGTTGCAGTTGATCTAATAGAGTATGGAAGGGCTTGTTGAAGGTTTAGATAAGGTGACAGCTTAAGAATAACACCCTGCAGATTGGGATGCTATCCTCCAGAATCCTAAATATGTGACAAAACAACAGCTGATATATGATACTCTGTTTTCATACCCAGAATACCTGGGTCTTAGAACCAAAGAAGTGGTATTGACCCCTTCTCACAATCACTCTTAGTTTCCTACTTGAACGTGGTCTTCCCTTATCTACACTTTTAGGCATAGTGGATGGATTTCGAGGTCCAGGTTTTCAGGATTAAAGCTTCCTCTTCAATGGAATGTAATAAAGTTTCCACTGAACGTGAAGCCATGACTACCACATGGAATGGAGATTCTGAACTCTGATACATCAGCAGGCATAGAAAGAAGTTACTATATTGGCAAGAATAATTGTGACCTGATATTTGTCAGAAAACCAGGATTACTGATAGACAGTAGTACTATGGAAAGATGATATATCCAGACCCAGAGGATTAAGTGGCAAATGCATAATTAAAGTAACCACATCCTGACAAGGGTAAAGCAGTAAGCACACAGACTCGTTGGTGATAATGTGAGCAAATACGGCCAGTCAGAACGCTGGCCGAGGAATATGCTCGTAAACAAATGCAGCAGTGAAAATTTGCTTCACTAATTCTTTTACTTTAAGTCTTCAGAGACCAAAGTGGACCTTTCTTTTTGTGGGAACTCTGTAATGAAGTAGCCTTAATAAGGGTATGTGTGTATCTGAGTTATAAGAGAGTAGTTGGTATACAATCTCTCTTGTGCGTTATTTAAGATCCTTTTTGCCCTCACAGTTTCTTATTTCAGCAACTGCTGCTGTAATCATATAGCCAGTATTGCAAGTTTCTCTTGCTTCCTGCCCTGGGGCTTTGCTGTTGATGTTGCAGTGGAGACACTGAGAACAGCTCTTGTATTTCCTTAATTATGCTTATATTTCCTAAGATACATTTCCCTAGGTTACATGTATGCCCCATGGGGACAGCCTTTGACCAATGGTGTATAATTCCTTCATTTCCCTAAGGGGTCAGTCCTGGGACGTATTTCATATGGCTCTTCAGGAGGTCCTGATAGAATGAACAAATAGTTATTGGCCAACTCCATGATGCATCTCTGAATTGGCTCTTCCTCCTTTTTCCTATCAAACCTCTTCCTCACTCCTACTCCCTGGATCATTTTATTTAATAAAGTCCTTGAATTAAAACCGTTTTTAGACTCTGCTTTCCAGGGAACTCTGGCTCCCCCAGAACCCGGAGCATACTCAATATGAGTAATTTTTGACAAAGTGCTTTGCTCTTTAGTCCATGAAAAACAGTGCTGAGCTTCCCATTGCCTGGGTCTAGTTGCCCCTTTGGGGTTCTACTATTTGAAGTAGCCACTTGCTCCAAACATTGATCTTGGAACCAGCATGTTCACTATAATTTTTAAGATGTTTATTGATCAGTCTCCAGCAATCACAACTTCCTCAACTTTCGGGTTAGTGTCATATGTGGTAGTTGGATGTAGTTCCAGCCACTCATTGTATCTGTATCCTGCTCTAGGAGAATCTGATTTTCTCTGAGATGCGGCCACTTAATCTCCTTCATCTCTTAGCAGTATTCAAGGACAACTTAACACGATGCTGTGAGCATAGCCTTTAAAAAATGTAGGAACTTTGCAATCTCTCTTGGGGTAATAAAAGTCAAATTTTCCAAGACTTAAAGTTTTGCTTTCTCTTATTCTTCCCAAAGAGCTTAAGCTGAGAAAATAAGAAAGTTTATTTCTTGTCTTCTTGCTCCATAAAGTATTTTTGGGCAAAAAATATTTATCTCCTTTTCATGAGGTGAGAAGAATACTGGCTTAAAAACTTTAGATATAATATTGATTTTCATATCTATTTCTTCCTCATCCATAATATGGGAATAATAATATCTACAGTAGAAAATTGATATGAGGAAAACAAGCAATACTATTTGTGATGATAATTTCTTGATAATTTTTATAATGTTAGATGTTTCCATTACTATGATTATACATACTGACATATTACATGCTATATCTAAAACAATTTTTTTCAGTAAAGTAATGCTTTTTATTAAATTCAAATGCATTTGAATATGAGATAATTGTGCAGAATATATCTCTGACTCACTTAAAATGAGTAGAAATGTCCATTCTTGACTCACTGAACAAGGGACAATCTACATGAATATAGAAAAAGAAGGTGTTGCTGATTTTTCTGTACTTGTGGAGATTATTTAGGTATTAGTATGTATTATGTTACAGTGTATTAGTATATAGTTCTATCTTGCTAAAATAAAGACAAATATAAATGCATTAAATTTTTTTTAAAAAGCATTGTTCTGTATGTTAAAAAAATCACATCTTCCTATCTGGTTAGACCTTAAGTCCACCCTTAGGTTTACTTATCTATAAAATAGAAATGAAAAGATATACTCAGAAGGATTGTTGATTTCTCCTAAATAATTTCTCATACTCTGAAATGTAATAAATGCTTAAAGAATGCCTACTGAAGGAATTTTTAATGAAATGTTTCAAAGACTATAAAATGCTAAGAAAATATTCCCTTAATTTATTGTCTACGATCAGAAGCATTTAAATGGGATCATTAAGTAATTGGACCATGTAAAATGAATTTAAACATCATATTTTTTACTTCCTCATTTCTTTCTCTGATATACCACATTTTCGTTAGCTTGATCAGTAAATTAGTATACAGGATCAGTAAAATGAATTCCCACTGCTGACCAGCCTCATTACTTACATGTAGGTTTTCATTCTCATTTCCTTGCATACCTTTCAGAGAAGTCCAGATTCTCATGGATGAGAAATGAAGGGGGCTAGACTTTTGAGCTCTGTGAAAGTGTCTAGAATTCCAGATGATTTGTAAATTGTAGGCAGCAAAGCTTGAAAGGAAGCTTTCTGCACCAATTAGGAAAGACATGAATATGCCTTGTTTTTTATCATCTGCATAATTAAATTTGGCTCTTATTTACCATGTTCAAATCACTGTAGAGAAAAAGAAACATATTATTTAAAGCATATAGCAACATTATTTGAATGCCATCATTCCACAGTCCTAAGTAGCAGATCATATTTTCTGTTTTATCAGTGCTTTTAAGAAAGGTAAAGACTTTCCATAACCCCAGCGAAAATGCTCATTGCACTGGTCCTGTGGCAGTAAAGAGAGATTTTTTTTCTCTCTAAAAATTTACATATTGCATTTAGGTTGTTTCAAAATAAAACTATTAAAGATAATTTTTAAAAAGAAACTCGCATTGTTTCAAACATTAATGCATTTACCTATTAGTCTTATACCCTGAATAGTTTTTAAAGTCATTTAAGAGGGTAATTTTTTGTAGATACTTTACAATTATCTATTACAGGATTATGCCATCTGATAATAAGGATATTTTTACTTCTTCCTTTCTAATCTAGATACGCTTATTTTGATACAATAATAGGGTAAAGGTTGCACTCACACACCTTAAGGCTTCTATCCTCTGCCGGTAGATGTATGTGTGTTGGGAAGCACTTTCAAAGCTCAGACAATTTTCAAGAATACTCCAGCTTTTAACTTTTACTGATCTCTCTCATGTCTCCTCTGTGGTGTATGCAAAGATTCCCGGTCAGCCAGAGGTGCGTGGAGAGCTTGTTTAGCCATTCTATGGCTCTCTCATTTCCAAGATCTACCTTTTAAATTTCTGTCTGGTCTGACAGTCTGCCCAGTTAGAGTCACAACTTCAGGACTGCAGAACAGTGGCTTTTTTTTTTTTTTTTAGTTTTTAACCAAATTTGGTACTTTTATTGACAACATCATGAGCAGGAGTTTCTGTTCCTTGCTCTGAATCAAGTCAGTCCCGTCTGGCAATGAAGCTACTGGTCTTGAGAGCCAGCACTGCTTTGGTACAGCTATTACATCAACCAAACTGGGAGGCTTAGGTGAGGTAGGAGCAGTTCCAGGTAGGAAAACTGTAAACTAAAAACGTACAAGTTTCAGCATATTTCTATAAGTAAAACCTTCTCAACTTGTTGTTTTTCAATTGGCAGATCCCTGAAATAATTACTTTTGACAATTTTTGTTTTGTTTTTCACTTAGTTTGGGGGAAAAATATCTGATTACCCATTTACTCCTCCATAACTGGAAGTTCCCAAAGTAGATTAAGAGCAAGAATCTTTATTACCTCGAAATAAAATATCATCTCATAATGAAGAGTGGGGAAACTGTTCAAGAGGACATGATGCTGACTGCTCGGCACCTAACAATAGAACTTCAGAATGTATGAAGCAGAATTTGATGTAACTAACAAGAGAAATGGACGATTCCACAACTGCTGTTGGAGGTTTCAACAGTTTTCCTTTAGTAATTGATAACAAATCTATGGAAAATTATTAATCATATGAAAATATTTGAAAAACAAGCAACAAACTTGACCTCCTTGACACTTATAGGAAAGGCCTTGGATCAATGACCTTAGCTTGTACATTAATAAATTAGAAAAAGAGGATTAACTTGTATTCAAAATAAGCAGAAGATGGGACTACTTTATTAAAGAAGATATAATTGAAATAGATGACAAAAAACAATAAATAAAATCAATGGGGCAAAAATACTGGCTCTTGGAAAAGATCAGTAATATTGGAAAATCTCTATCCAAAATGATCAGAAAAAAAGAGAGAAAACATATATTACTAATACCTGGGATGAGAGAGGTGAAAAACTAATTCTTGGAAAAGATCAATAATATTGGAAAATCTCTATCCAAAATGATCAGAAAAAAAGAGAGAAAACGTATATTACTAATACCTGGGATGAGAGAGGTGAAAAACTAAAGATTCAAAATACTTTAAAATTCTCTTGGAAAAGATCAGTAATATTGGAAAATCTCTATCCAAAATGATCAGAAAAAAAGAGAGAAAACATATATTACTAATACCTGGGATGAGAGAGGTGAAAAACTAAAGATTCAAAATACTTTAAAATTTTATGTAAATATATTCAACTGTAATAAAACATACTCCTTGGAAGACTAAGCTAATAAAGCTCACTAAGGAATAAATGAATTACTTGAACATACCCAATTAAAAAATAGGCAAAAGCTATACAAATGGTAAATTATCACATGAAAAGATTTTTACAGTCATCAGTTACTAGGGAATTGTAAATTAAAACAATTACGATATATCATGATACAAAAAAAGAATGGCTAAATTTTTTTTAAAAAAAGGACTTTTCTATCAAGCTTTGCTAAGGATGTCGCAACTGGAAGTTTCTTTCACTCCTAGTGGACAAGTAAAGTGATAACACCCACTTAGGAAAACAGGTGGGCAGATTCTCTAAAAGTTAAACTTGCATTTGCCACATGATCCAGTAGTTCATTCATATGTCCACAGCATATGTTCTCAAGGAACTAGAAACAACCTAAATGTCCATTATTGGTAAATGGATAATTTGGGATATATTCACATAATGAAACACTACTCAGCAATTGGAAGGAATAGACTACTAACATAGCAACAACATGGATGAACCTAAAAATAATTATGCTGAGTTAAAAAAACAGACAAAAATAATACATACCATATAAATATCTTTGTCTTAAATTCTAGCAAATAAAAGAAAATCTATAGTAATAGAAAACAAATTAGTGTTTTCCTGGAGATTGGATGAGGATACAGGGAATGGGAAGAGGAAGGACTGAACAGAAATTTTCGTGAAGAGAAAGATAGACTTAGAAACTTTCAGGGAATAATGATTATGTGCATTTTCTTCACTGTGATAGTTTAATGGGGTTATACATTTGTTAAAATGTATTAAACTGCACATTTAACATGTGCAGTTTATGTTACATCAGTTATATCCCTATAAAGATGTAATTTAAAAATAAAATTGTTTTTAATAAGAAAACAAGAATAATTTATTTTTTCATCATAGACAAATATTTCATATTAAATGTATTGTTTAAAATGTTAACATTTTCACTAAAATAGTTTATATAGATCTCTACCCCACAGGCCTTTATCTCTCACTATCAATATATATCCGATAGCTAACTAGTAGTTCATCCATGTTGACTCTCTGGGTATAATACTATCTTTAAATTTTTTTTTGTTTTAATATTTAAATGACTTCTCATCATGTTAAATTTGCTACTCTCGCTCTACCCTTAGGCCCTGGTTCTATTACTGAACTTTTACTTGTTTTGAGTTATACAATCTACTTTTATATGCCAGCTTTAGTTACTCCAGTGTTTCTTTATTTTCCTAAACGTGGGCCACTGCTTTAATATTATGCCCTGTACCCCAGTCGTTGAAGATGGTTCTCTTACCTCTTGTTCATGTCCTATGGGTTAAGAAGGAAGTGTCTGATCTCAGACCCTGTGGCAAGTCTTCTCTGTTGCTGCCTTTTGAGTGTCTAGTTCTTGTCTGTTCCTAGACTTCCTGTTATTGGACTCCATCGGCCTTTCTCTTAAGTATTTTGTCATGGCTGGCCATTCCTTATGTATACTGTGTGTCTAAATTTCCATCTGTTTTCTGGCACTGTCCTTTCTAGATATCAGTTTATGTCTGACTTTCAGTCACTTAAAGGTGATTCAGGTTACTCACAAATTCAGGCCCTGGTTCTATTACTGAACTTTTACTTGTTTTGAGTTATACAATCTACTTTTATATGCCAGCTTTAGTTACTCCAATGTTTCTTTATTTTCCTAAACTTGGGCCACTGCTTTAATATTATGCCCTGTACCCCAGTCATTGAGGACGGTTCTCGTACATCTTGTTCGTGTCCTATGGGTTAAGAAGGAAGTGTCTGATCTCAGACCCTGTGGCAAGTCTTCTCTGTTGNTGTCCTATGGGTTAAGAAGGAAGTGTCTGATCTCAGACCCTGTGGCAAGTCTTCTCTGTTGCTGCCTTTTGAGTGTCTAGTTCTTGTCTGTTCCTAGACTTCCTGTTATTGGACTCCATCGGCCTTTCTCTTAAGTATTTTGTCATGGCTGGCCATTCCTTATGTATACTGTGTGTCTAAATTTCCATCTGTTTTCTGGCACTGTCCTTTCTAGATATCAGTTTATGTCTGACTTTCAGTCACTTAAAGGTGATTCAGGTTACTCACAAATTAGGCTTCTCACAGGAAATGTGGAGTTCTAGGTCTCAGAGATTCCTTTGTGTCCTCATTTCATTGGTGTTTGTCATCTCATGCCACAACAGACAGCATTTAACTAATAACAAACTTAATGAGGACATCTCATAAATACGTAAAAAGGATGTTTTTTATTGTTAGCTTTGTTAGGGTTCCCATCTTTAAGGCTGAGAAAAATACCATGATGAACATAACAAAAATATGACAATTAGATCAGTGTTTGGAAAGTTTTACTTATATTCTATGAAGGAAAAATAATAAATGCCAAATCTTCAAATGTATAGTATAATTTTAAGAGCTCATTCTTCATTTCTTCAAGTTTAAATTAAGGCACTGATGCCCTACAGAAATTGATAAAATATAAATTCCCTGTGGAAGCAATGTGACAAAGAGCAGGTTTTATTCTGATTTTCCTTTAGGCATTATTTTCTTAATTTAAACTTGAAGGGTGATTTGCAAATTGATTATGTAAGTTTTTTGTTTTAACATGAGCTTTTAAAAAATTCCAAATGACACCTGCATAATCAGCACAAGTTTAGATAAATACTGCAGTGTGCTATAGGTCTGAATAACCCATTTATTTAAATCTGCAAAGGGAAATGAGCTAGGTATAGAATAAAACTATGCACAAATCGTCTCTTGATAGCAAATGTCCTTGGTGATTCATAACTTTGAGATTTGAAAATTATCATAGATAATCAAAAATGGATATAGATCTCAATAAAGTTATACAATCAATAAATAGTACCTACTAAATTCTCCCCTTGGGTGTGTTATCATACAGATCTTTGTACCATAAAAGGAAAGAAGGGGTTTGGCTTTTAAAATATTGGTTAAACTTTTAGATAATATATGCTAATATCATCTGATCCACCTACCTGGAGACTACTATAAATAACCTTTAGAAGCCTTGTTAAGTTTAGGTTAAATGTATGTGATGTTATGTAAATTTCATGATGATAAGATTTTTTATATGCATTATCTCTTCAAGAAGCAAGTATTTGAATTGCTTTAAAGGTTTTTTTTTTTTTCAGGCATTTTTAGAAAAAAGGCGTGACTTCAAATAGTTGGAAATTCAGCTTGAAGTAATAGTCGAATTAAAAGTGTATATATTAGCATATTGGAAAATAGCACTCAAATATTTTATAATCATAGGGATTCAAGTGCAACTGAAATCTTTCCTCTCTTAATCTCTCTTAACTGAAAAGCTTATGTGTGAACTAGGGATGTCCACCAGAAGTCAATTTCCTCACCATGAAAGTATCATAGGCAGTATTCTTATAGCTGTCAACCCTGAAGGCACAAGGTGAGGCCTTCTTTCTGAGAAATTATACATGGAGAGCTAAGATTTTATTTGATACTCAATTTCCATGAAACCTTAAAATCACTGTCTTCGTCTGTTTCTAATGCTTATAAAAGAAATACCTGAAATTGGATAATTTGTAAAGAAACACTATTTATTGCTTATAATATTGGAGGCTAGGAAGTCCAAAGTCCAAGGAACATATCTGGGAGAGCTTTGTTGGTGGGTAGTGAGTCTTTTTAGCAAAGCAGGGTTTCTTGTGGATGTCAGAAGCAGAGCAATAGCAAACACCTCACTCCTTTTCCTTTAAAGCCCTCAGAACCACGACCATGATCACCATTAAACCATCACTTGGGCATGGTCCTCATAATCCTATCACCTCTTCAAGGTGATTTCAGTTACCATAATAGGATTTCCCACCCTTTTAATACTATCACAATGAAGATTAAGTTTCTAATATGTGGACTTTGGGGGACACAATTCAATCCATAGCAATCACCAAAGCAACCTGAAAATGTATGTGAGAAAAAAACAAAACAAACAAACAAACAAAACCCGGTGGTCATGGGGGTAACTTTGGGTAACTTAGTTGGTATGTTGTTATTTATTGAACTGTACTAAACTGTAAGGAAATGACTAGAATGACTAGTAGCGTCAATCGTTCCCGATAGTAAAAGAGGATGTGAGTTGAAAAGGGGAATGACTGTCACCTTTAACAGAAACACTTTATATAGTGGTGGAGAAGGAAGTCAAGAACTGAGGGTTTAGAAATTAATGCATAATGAGTAAGTTCATTCAACAAGCTTCAATGACTCATTTATGATAGCAAAACTTTAAAAACACTTGTAAGTTGAAAATGATTTGGTGGATGAATAGAAAAAGAGGCAAAAGAAAAGTGAAATTCTTAATAAAGGCAGAAGAAATAAAATGCATAATCTTGAATAGTGAGGAAAAATCCTTACTGTGAGAAGAAAGATTCAATAAAATTTTGAGATAGAAAGGAAAAAATTAAGAGAGCTCAAATTAATTTTCTGAATGCCTCAATGTAGTAAGGGTGTTGTCATCTGCATAGAGCAAAGGGTCAGACTTTAGGCTAAACCTTAGGTTAGAAAGATGGCACAATATCTCTATTCAACCTTTAGTGTATCAGAAGGAATGCTCAATAGAGCAGTACTTAACGTGTTGTGATTTGAAAAGTACAGGTGAGAGTTTGATGCAGCGATGTAATAAGATAAGGTCAAGGTCATCCAGGTCTATTTTTGAAGAAAGGTTCAAAGGACATACAACTTTCCTAATGAAAAGAAATACACCTCAGAAAAATCTTTATACTGCGGAATGCCACATTAGTGCACTGTTAAGAGAAAGGTAAAAAAGTCAAGAAAACTAATTTTTAAAGCACAAAAATCTTTGTAAGGAGGCACTGTAGCGCAACAACACTAACACATTGGGATAAAATTTGAAAGTGCTTATAAAATGAGAGTGTGATCTAACCAGAAATGCAATGAGGGTTAATGAGATTTGCAGTAATCTACAGAAAAAGCTAAGAACGTACAAAGCAGACTTAGCAGTGGCACAAAGACCATCTCAAAGTCTGTGATCCACACACGCAGAAGACAGCTGTATCAGAATAGGTAATTTGCTTCATCAGTCTCAGACAGAGAGGTAGCCAATGAGCTGCTGTCTTCAGAGGGTGTAAAAGTAATGAGGGAGTACATGACTGAAGTATTTATGGAAGTTCTTAACCACATCCTCAGAATTCTGATCCAATAACATTTTTTGAAAGTATAACAAATAGAATTGAGTGTTTATTTCTATTCCTCATTCAATAGGCTATTTTTCTGTGCTTTAAATTTGGAGCAGGGAGAAAGTGGGTGTAGAAAATGTACTTATTGACTGATACTATCATAAGCTGATTTCTGTGCTGTATGGGTTTTGCTAGTCTTTAAAAGTAAACCTTTTCTCTCATGTCTGCTACTGCACGTTCTTTGAAGACACCTCATCACTGGTCATTTCTCAATCACAGTTTTTTTTTTTTTTTTTCCGTGTCCGGCAATGGATCGCAACCCTCAGTGTCGTGCCCGTACCGGACCGGGACCGGCAACGGGATCGCAACCCTCAGTGTTGCACCCGCACCTCGCTCAGCCAGTGAGCGGGAACCGGTCTGTATGTGGGATCCGAACCCTCGGCAGGAGCGCCACCACGCTCCCAAGCGGCGCACTGTGGCAGTGCGCCACTGGGCCGGCCCCACAGTTTTGTTTTTTAATGTGGAAAAACAATTTCTCCACATGGTAACTTATAATTGCTTTCTCTGACACCCAGCTTCTATTACTGAGAGCACCTGGACCTCCAGGCAGCCATCTTGGTTAGAATCCAAAACAACCTACCACAGCTCTGTCTTGAGTAGGACACACATGAGCCACAGGAAACACACATGGATCCTTTCTTCCTTGCCCTCCCCCTCCCCCAAAATGGAAGCATGGACAGTTGGCAACTTGACAGCTTTCACTAAACCAGTGGCCAGACACAGTTCCCAACCCTTTAGATTCCCCAAACATAAATCACAACCTCCAAGATATAAATCACATTTTGAATGTGGAATGAGAGCATCTTCCCAAGGCTTGAGCTGAAAGTAAAAGCATATCCTATCATTTCTCCACAGGAAGGAAGGGAAGGAGATTCAGAGTATATCAAAGCTTTCACTAAAATCTAATATTTATGGACTTTATATTAGATCATAACATGATTATTCCTTTACTTGAGTATTATACCCATACTTTAGTATTTTTTGTAATTTGTGAAGAAACATTAAAACAAGTTGTTAAAAAAATAATAATATTGGCCGGCCCGGTGGCGCACTGCTATAGTGCGCCGCTTGGGAAGCGTGGTGGCGCTCCCGCCGAGGGTTCGGATCCCACATACAGACCGGTTCCCGCTCACTGGCTGAGCGAGGCACGGGAGCAACACCGAGGGTTGCGATCCCGTTGCCAGTCCCGGTCCGGTACGGGGGTGACACTGAGGGTTGCGAACCGTTGCCGGACACGGAAAAAGACAAAATAAATAAATAAATAATAATAATAATAATATTGTGTTAGATAACAATTTAATAATATTGTATCAAAGTGAAAAGTTTAAAACAAAACCGAAATGAATCAGCTACAAAAACAAAAGAGCAAATTGTAAGTGTTTAATTAAATGCCGATTTTATGTTAAATTTTGTATTCATTACACTTTTCTGCACATCTGGGAAAAAAAAATATCTGGCATTTTGAAATATTTGTCATGTATTTTCTTGGGCCTCATCCAAAATGATTTCATTTTCAATGTAATGTAAAAATAGTGTAGTTATATGGTGTATTTTAAAAATATTCATTGTTCCACAAATCATTTATATCATTTGAACATGTGAAGATTGGCAAATTAGTTCTGGTTTTGCTGGAAAATGATTTAAAAATGAACAATAAAAAGTAAATATTGCTTAAATGGTTTTTTATTATGAAATAGCACACCGATATTTTAAAGTTTAAATTAGAAAAAAATCACTCACTTTCTCTATGGAATAGTGTAACTGTATTTAATTATTTTAAATTTTCTTTCAGTCTTTTTGCTCATTCTACTTTAGATTGAATGATTTTTATAAGTATGTTTTAACATTTACCCTTTCCTTTGTCATATCCATCCTGCTCTTTAGCCCATTCAGTGTATTTTTTAAAATTTCAAATACTGTAATTTTCTGTTCTAAATATCCATTTAGTTCCTTCTTGTACTTACTGGTTCTCTGAGATTTTAAATCTTTATACATTTACTGTGACTATATTTTCTTTTAATTTTTATGCACAATTATAATATATGCTTTAAAATTCTTGTCTGCTAAGTCCAACATCTGTGTATCTTGAGGCTGATCTCTGTTGAGTCTCTTTTTCTTTTAAAAATAAATAGGTCACATTTTCCTGGTTCTTCATAGGCTGAGAATTTTTTATTGCATCCTGAGCACTGTAAATTTGATGTTGTGGATACTCTAGGTTCTATTACATACCTTTGAAGCATGTTTGTTTTCTTTTCTTTTCTTTTTGCAGAAAGTTAGCAAAGTTTGATTTAAACTGCAAACCTTGTCTTTTGGGAAGCAGCTCAGATCTTGGTTCAGTCCTTTTATCCTTATCTAGACTTGGAGTTGTCCACACATTTGTTCTATTTGTCACCCAAAGATTTGGGCAGAGTTTATACAGCGAACTTGGAATTCCTTCTTTTTGACTTTCTCTCTATTCTCGGATTTTCCCCTCATTTCTATCAGAGTATTTGTCCCCTGGGCACTACTGATTGTGGCCTTCCCCCAAGATAAAAGCTGTAAAAATGGGCAGCTTAACCCAGGCTATTTCATTCTTCCAACACAATGATTAGGAAGGTAATACTCTGGCAATAAAAATCAGCAAAGTCCATTGAATTTTGGAAATGTTGTCTACTTCTTGACATATTCTAGCATTATGGATATAGCTACTATGGCTTCAAAAGGTTTTTGCACAAAATAATAATTAATTTTAAATAGTTCAAATCCCTCACTACCTATATGATTTACTACACTAAATTAGTCCTCTTCTCAACACTATAAAAGCAGATATTCTATATTCTATACAATAATTTATTAAGAGCAGAAAAGAAGTTCCTGCTGTCTTATATGTCAATACCCTTTTACTTTGGGCCATAATATTGATATTCAGCCCCATCCAATGAGTCCCAACATCAGTATATTGTTTACATACTATTTAAGTACTTTTAGCAGATATGCATCAAAGCTAAAGGCAATATCCTGGTTATGATAGTATAGTGTAGTAAATAAGTGAAATGTGACAAATTTTGATCTTAAATCTATCTAAATCTTAAAGATATCTGGAAGATACTGTATGATTAAGGGAAATGCACATGTTCAGATGAGGGGGAGAGGCTTACTAAACTTCACAGAACACCCTGTGCATAGGACAAATGCTATTCCTGAAAGTAATGTAATGGGAGAGGAACATAGGCCCAAACCATAAAGCTGATTTTAACCATCAACTTCAAGTTATTTGAGACAGGGGTTGATAAACCCCACTTGACTTTATCTTTTTAAGCGATCCTAAAACTCAGTGCTTAAAAACACTATCAACAAAACAAGATCAATTATAACATTATTGTCAACAGGAAGCAAAAAAAATAGTCACTTTGATTCTGGACTCAAGAAACATGAGAATAATCCAGTGTTAATCTGAGATCAGCATTGATTGTTTAGTGTTTTTTAAATTAAATTTTCTTAGTATATTCACTCCCCGTTTAAATAATGGTTTTCAGCATTGGTTTGTGTGATTCAAAGACCATCTGATATATATTACTATATTTCTAAAAAAGTATAAAACTATAAAATAATTTTGAATAATAATAGAAATGATTATAAATAAATATGGCAGAGCAATCACTTTGTTGCATTATGGTCATTTTAAAATATAGTAAAGAAAAAAACATAGTATAATTAATTCTGATACCTGGGTTTGTAAAATTACCTAACAGATTCTTAAAACAGAGTTTTTATCTAGATTTATGATTTAACAAATTATTTGAACTGTATGGACATTGCCATTGTAAAAATCTATTGAGGGCTTCAGTAATAGCATTGAAAATATTCAAACAAGCAATTAGGGCATGGGATATATTAATTCCTCGACACAGCATACAGACAAAAGAAGTTAGTCATTGATGTTTTGTTACTATAGACCTTGGCCTCCTTTCTCTGTTCCCACTGATTTCGTACCTGATTAAACAACACTTAACCTATGAACCTAGACATCACCTGACTGTTAATTCCACTTTTTTCATAAACCTCATTTTTAGTGCCCAGAAAAAGGAACATTTTATAGTCACACTTAAACAATTTTTGTATAATTTAACGTACTTAATTACAGGCTTAATTCAATGATCTTTACTGTTACTATATTATTGATATGCAGTCTCATAGTTTTTAATTGGTATCTAATAAATCATTCTGGCATTTAATTGTTTATTCATACACACACACACACACACACACACACACACACATTTAATTTTTCTTTGGGAATGACTAAAGTCTTGTAATCACAACTTGAAATCAATGACTGCCTGTCTTTTATTTCTATCTGTTTCATTTCATTTCCTAGTATTTTGGGTTTCCAAAAAATGAGCACTTGCATATTGTAAAGCAATGCTTATATTATTGAGGTAAAGAATATGATAATGATGACGATGATGATGATGATGATGATGATATGTTCTAAATCACAATGTGCATTGGAATTCTGTATTCATAGACACCATAGAAATGTATTTCCTCAGTTTAGAAAAATAATATTCTATCTTCCTTTAATGTTTGCCCAGACATATTTTGTTATTGTCAAATGAATGATGAAAAAAAAAGAAAATTTTATGCTATTTTATTCTTAGTTCTCCTGAGAAATACCTTAATATAAATTTTAACATCATCATCAAAAAAAAACATTTGTTAACAACCTAACCAGACAAGGTTTGGGTAAAGACACTTTTGAAAAAAAAAAAAAAAAAGGAATGTGTAGACAAGTATCCATTCACGGTTTTATTCAGTGGAACCATATGGAATTTACATTTTTGCAGTTCAAAAGCAGTTGAATAATCCCACAAAGTACTTACTAAAATTGTAAAGTGAAAAGCACTAACTATGCAGTGGAGAAAATGGATAACAGGCTAGCCAAATAATTAAAATTAACATAGTCAGTAAGGTACAGGTAGACATGATATGCTTCACGATGTGCTACTCTGAGAAAGACATAAGATCACTTCCATAGTATTTGAGCAAAAAAAGCATAACTTCAATTTAATCATGAAGAAACACCAGACAAACGCAAATGAGGGACATTTTGTAAAATAACTTACCTGTTCTTTTTAAAAATATTAAGGTTCTGAATACTATAGTAAGACAGAGGAACTGTTCTAAACAAAAAGAGATCAAAGAGACATAGCAATCAAATACGATACATGATCCTGAACTGGATCCTGTATGGTGTGAAAAAATGCTATAAGGGATATCATTGAGACAATTGACAGATTAAAGGATTATACCAGTGCTAAATTTCCTGAATCAGATTATACAAGGATCTGAATCTGCGGTTATCTAAGAAAATATTATTTGGAAAAGCACAACAAATTATCAAGGAGTAAATGGACACGATAAAAGCAAACAACCATCAAGTACTTCAGAAAAAAAAATATTGTGTTTCTATTTAAAGTGAAAGAAAACTAAAGCAAATGTGGCAAGTATTAAAAATTGGTGAATCTTGGTAAAAAGAATATGGGAGTGGTTGGTATACTCTTGCAACTTTTTATAGTATGAACTTATTCAAAATTCAAAATTAAACATATATTTGAGGGCCGGCCCAGTGGCGCACTGCTACAGTGCGCCGCTTGGGAGCGCGACTGCGCTCCCGCCGAGGGTTCGGATCCCACATACAGACCGGTTCCC
>NW_007729568.1:81945-83346 GCF_000696425.1 Galeopterus variegatus
AAAAAAAAAAAAAAAAAAAAAAAAAAAAAAAAAAAAAAAAAAAATATATATATATATATATATATATATTTGAGTAGCAGCAATTTTGGGTGGTCCAATGTGATTATAATTTAAGACTGAATTGTACATGCAATGCACTGAATTATATACGAGAAGTGTTCTTTCTAATCTACCTTTATATACCTGACGTATTTATTTCATACAGAAGTTCTTCACACTACTATTAGGTAGAACCACAAATATTCCACAGCCTTGAAATCATAAATAATCTTTTTCTTTTTCCTTTTCTTACATAAAATACAATCTGGATGGAGGTCTACAGTGTCTTTTTATCTCAGTTACATGACTACTCATAAGATTAAAATGTGATGACTTAACTATGTCAGGGTTAAAAAAGCTTATATTAATATAAAGCTTGAAGTTTTTGTAATATAAAGCTAACTCTTCCTCCACCTCTTGTCTACCAAATAACAAAAGTCCCTCATGTAATAACTTCACGTATTATGGTAAACTCAATGTTTCTTGACAAAATTTCACAGGGAACAACCTAACATATCTGGGAAAGCTCATGAAGCATACTTTACCACTCCCAAGGAAGCAAGGTGTTCCATTAAATTTGAGAGGCAGCATGACACACGTTGCAGATTATATTCAGGCTAGACATACATGTCAAAATGAATCAAGATCCATTATCCTTTAAAACTGCATGATGCCAGATAAACTTGATGTAATCTGACATTGGTAACAGCGAGCTTTATCTCCATTCAATCCAGAAATCTCCTTAGCACTTCTATTCCCAAAATAATTGCTCTCTTCACAATTCAAATAAATAGAAATACAACATTTTCTATTACTGGGTAATCAGAAAGAAGACAGGCATGAAACAAAGTAGTCTCGGGTTTTAAAACTAATGGCTCCACCATAAAATAAATTCTGTCAGAAACAGTAGTACAGGGCATAGGAGTACACACATGTGGTCATTATTTTACAACTTCACTTTATATGTTTTATGAAATATTAGTTTCAATGAAAATCATTTAACAAGAAGAAATAACAGCTTTAAAAAAACAAGTAAAAGCACAACTTTAGTGCCGTTGTGCCTCAATTCTCTACTAAAGCACTTGAGAGTGGAATTTGCGATATGCTGTTTTACCTAGAAAACCCTCTTCATTCTCTCTGAAGTCTGTGCTTTTGTGGGATATTATTGTTGAACCAAAACATGATCTGTATATTCAGACACATTATACCCAAATCTTACTTTGTTTGAAACACATGCATGCATTCACAGTAATAGATTAGTGTATAATTACGAAGACAAAATTTTTTCTTTTTCCTTTTTGTCTTTTTTCGTGTCCGGCAACGGACCGCAACCCTCAGTGTCGCCCCCGTACCGGACCGGGG
>NW_007729568.1:84326-104695 GCF_000696425.1 Galeopterus variegatus
CCAGTGAGCGGGAACCGGTCTGTATGTGGGATCCGAACCCTCGGCGGGAGCGCCGCCGCACTCCCAAGCGGCACACTGTAGCAGTGCGCCACCGGGCCAGCCCCCAAAATTTTTTCTGACATGATATTTTTGTAAAATAAAATAAGTGAGTCCATTAGGACTATATTATAAATTTTATCTTGTGACTAAAAATTCATCTGAAAAATCTCATTCCAGAATGTCACAGTGAATTTTTTATGCTTACTAGTTCTACTGGAACTCATTCACCCATAAAAATAAATTCAACTAAGATATTAAATAATTTTTCAAATAAAATTACTATACAGTTTGGGGAAATTTGGGCTTATAAACCTGGAAGAATACAAAGACATTATTCAAATCTGTTTCCTGTGTGGAAGCCTCCTCACTTGTATTATGCCTCTTAGCATGGTTCTCTGGAGTGGAGGTGTTGCTGCAGGATAATTGTGATTGAAAACCACAATGACAAATGGTGTGTCAGAGCATGTAGAAAATAAGAGTTTTCAGTAATAATCAACAAGGTCTTTTCTAACTCAAAGCATTATGCTTTTTGATAAAGTAAGAAACTGTATTAGTCTGTCAAATATTTTTATAGTAGCATTTATTAAAATTATTTTCTCTGCTATACAGTTGAAGACAAACTGGAGTTTAAGAAGTAATCTTTGGTAAATTGAGAAGAGGCATCGAGAAAACCGATCATTTTATAATTCAAGTTTAAAAATACAGAGTATGCTATTTGGAAATCATATATTGCTTTTTGTTGTTTAATCAATGAGATACGTAACACTGAAGTATAATTCCACTCATTACCTGCTGTGTCAGAACATCTGTGCAGAAAAAGATTAACTTTTATCAAATAGACTTCTAGCTTTTGCCTTTGGCTTCTGGGAGATAAACTCAAAACTCTTGGAATATCCTGCCAACTAAGAGTCTCTTTGTTCACTAGGTGGCCTCTAGCCATGTCCAGTCATCTATGCTAACGATATAGTTTATGATAGGGAAACTTAGACCACTCTGTGTCTGCTTAACTTCTGCAGGTATTAGAGATAAAGTCAGCCACATGGTTGGTCAAACAAGTCTACATGACCAAGCCCCAACTCTGGACACCAAGGCTCAGATGAGCTTTCCTGGTTGACAGCACTTCATGAGTGTTGCTGGGAGAAGCTGGTGTTGTCTGCATTACGCTTCTGGGACAGGGCAACTGGAAGCTTCCTGCCTTGGTGTCTCCTGCACCCTGCCCTATATGCCTCTTCCTTCTGCCAATTTTAATCTGTACCTTTTCACTATAAAGCTTTAGCTGTGTATAAAACAGTTTTAGTTGAGTTCCATGAGTCCTTCTCACAAATTATCAAACCTAAGGATGGTCTTGGGGACCCCAATGTTTTCACTTGGTATCGGATGTGAGGATGTTCTTGAGATTCCCAAACATGCAACATCAGAGGTCACTTTACCTCTTCACTGCCAAGCAGTGAACTAAATTTCTTTTCTGAGAACAACTATTTCTTTGCCTCTTTTTAGAGGGGTTGGAGGAGAAAGAAGAAGTTGCTTAACCTTTATAAATCTCAATTTTTTTTATCTAATAAGAACAAATATGTGTAACACATAAAACATCCATGACAATTAAGCTTTTAAAAATATGTAAATTTCCTATCGAAAAGTCTGGCATGTGATATGTACTCAGTAAATGTTAAAATTTAGGTATTTTAGAGGCCTTTTTATGTTTTAAAATTATAATTTGTTTCAAAAATATTAGTAAGAAGTCAACAATAAGTTCCAAAACCAAACAAATATTTAACAGCAACTGAGTTTTATATCAGAGGTATATGTTTTGCCCTATTAAACATCTTGTGCAATATGTAAATAAAATAAGACACATGAATAAATAAATTCAGAAGCAACACATTTTGTTAAATATTTATTTTTCCTTCAAGTTATATATCATGTAATTATTTTATACTAGAATATGGTTTATATGAAGGCATTGGATGGAAAAAAAAACATTTTAACGTACTACATTTTATATAACACAAACTATGGGTGTTATGATAATAATATAATTAATAATAACTTTGAAGCACTTTTAAGACAGAAATAATTATACCATGATAATATATTAAACTTTATTATCAATTCACTTTGATTTGTATTAAAAATAAAATTAATTTTCCTTTAATATTCTTTAGTTGTATTTATTTGATCTAAAGTGTTTTCTGTCACCGAAGTTGAAAATCAATATGTACGTGTGATGTGTGTGTGTACACTGAATTACATAAAAATATAACTAAAACACTTTAGTTGTTTTGAATATTGTTTCCATGACTTTATGATGAGTCTATGTGTCTGCATAATAGCATTTTTGTTGATTTTGCTTTTGAAAGGCTTTAAAGTTATATAAAGGAAAAATATATATAACTGTGCAGTTCTGAGACCTGCCATGATTGTGCTGGGAGTTATTTACAGAAGATCTATTTCTTCTGTTGGGAATACACAGCACAAGTTTTCCTTATTGTTCTGGACATCTCACCCACTAAACCATTTGTTTTCTCTGAAGACAGAAGTAAATAGCACAATTTGTTCTCAGAGAAGACTAGCTGTTTTTGAAATGTGAGGAAGCTCATGGTAAATGGGCAGAATGTTAGAAATAAATAAGAAAAATAGGGCAGCAGAAATAAATCTGTTATGATGCCTTTTCTCATTTATTTATATGGAAGCAGCCTTTTGCCACAGCTACAGGTGACAAGAAACAACAAAGACTACCAGTTTGAAATATTTCTAAGAAAATAACTTTAGCTTCAAAGTAATTTCATCATCAGCCTCAAAAGGTACTTACGTAAACCTTTTTAAAAACTGCAAACTGAAGACTGATCTACAACCAATCTTTGATTGTACTTATAATCTTAGGAAAGTTATTTTATTATTGAATTCAATTCTTATGATTCTGAAATATTTCTAAGAAAATAACTTTAGCATCAAAGTAATTTCATCATCAGCCTCAAAAGGTACTTACGTAAACCTTTTTAAAAACTGCAAACTGAAGACTGATCTACAACCAAACTTTGATTGTACTTATAATCTTAGGAAAGTTATTTTATTATTGAATTCAATTCTTATGATTCTCCTTTTATGCAATAAGTATTACATAATCTACACATAAGAGATTAAGGGAAGAAGTATTGGGATTTTAAAAATGTTATAATGGTTTATAGTCCAACTGAGTATTGCCGCTTATAAGATGTAGCTTTATTACTTGATTAACAGCAAGTAGTTTTATTGGCATTTTCCCAGGAAATACTTTCTTCTCACCCGAAGTAATTTGAACAAGTTAAAGTGTTCTTCTACCCTCTCAATGATTGAAAATAAGGTGGGATGTGGGGGAAGAGGGGTAGCATTAGGATAAGTCGCTGGACTTAATCGAGTCAAAGAAATCATGGCAAATTATATTATCCAAAGACGGCTACATCCTTATGTATCCTATCCTTCATGCTCTTACAACGTGAAGCCTAATCCCCCCTCCCCATTGAATATGGACTAACTGGCTTCCAATAAATAGAATGCAGCAGAAGTGACACATCATGACTTCTAAGAATAAGTTGTAAAAGACAATACACTTTTCATACACTTATCTCACTCAGGGTTATTCTCACCCATGGATCTCAGTCACCACGCTATGAAGAAGCCATGTTGCCACGTGGAAAGGACACACAGGTTTCCTGGTGGCAATCAGAGCTGATAAACAGTTTCAACTATCAGGCACATGAGTGTGTGAATCTCTGATAATTCCAGCCCTCAGCCTCTAAGCCTCTGATGCCAAGTGGAACAGAAATGAGCTGTCCCTACAAAGGCCTGCCAAATTACAGATACTAGAGCAAAATAAATTTTGTCATTGTTTTAAGCCATTACATTTTGAAGTATTTTTTGCTTGTTTGTAGGTGTTGGTGTTTGTTTGGTCTAGCAATAGGTAATAGGAACAGATTCAATTTAAGGCAAGTTTTGAGACAAGGATGGTGGTGTTATTCAAACAGTAATGCAATATAGTTGGAGTGGAAATTCTGCAAATTATGGTTGTCTCTGCTAACTCACAGTCACAATATTTGTGCACATCTGGGCACAACCAGCATTAAGTCTACAAAGCCCCATATAAGCAGACAACATACACACAAGTAACTCGAGATAAAATAGTCACATATTTAAAAATTCTTTGGTAGCCAGTATTACGAAATAAATTGGGCCAAATGAAGCATAATTCTAATATCTATAAATACCTAAAACTGTATAACAGTTAAATTTTTATTCCTTTATGTTGTCTGGCAGATTGCTTTATTTTAATAACTTGTTCTGAAGTAAGTAACAAGGTTAATTGCTTTTTGTTTCTGAGAATTGTGATATTTCAAGTTTTCTATTCTTCCACATAATCATAATATTTATTCAAAAGTGCAGACCAGCCCTATTGTAGATGGAGTTTCAAATATTTAAATGCCTCACTATTTTATATAAATCACCTGAATTTTAGAGATATAATATATAAGAGCTGCTATGACAACATTTCCTCAAGTGTTTTTTTTTTTTTTTGTCCTCATCTTTATACAAAAATAAAAAGAATCACTGCTTTCATTAAAAAGAAAACCTTGGCTGTGTCTTTATAAAATGATGACATTAGTCCCTTATATAAAATTGAGAGAAATATCTGTAGATTGTATAGCAAATGTATCTGAAATAAATAGACTTAAAAGCCTTCTCCTTTTACCCATTTATCCACAAGCTATCACCACCTTTGATTCATTTTTTTCTTTTTGAGATCATAATAGGATGTAGCTGAACAGCAGGGACTTTTATTAATCTTATTCTAGAAGAAAAAGAGAATCAGTCCTATACCCTGCATATGAATATTAAATCTGGTCCGAAGTCATCTTCCTCAGGCAAAGAGCCTCATAGGGCCAGAGAACCAATAGAAAACATGCCTTTTGCACTCAGAGAAGGGTAGAGCACACTGCCAGTGATGATAGGGGGTTGTTTATGGATAAAGGAAAAATATCATAACCGAGGTTGTTTTAGTTTATCTTTCAAAACCAAGAGAGCTCATTTTTGAAGCCATCCTGGTTATAAAAGAAAAAAAATTCATTACTTTTTATTCCATCTCAAGAAAAATTAACTAATTCAGAGGATTTTACTTATATAGTCTTTTAAGGCCTCTTGGCAAAAATAATTATAACCCATTAATAATATCACTGGACTCAAAATTAGATACAGTTTTCTAATGAGCTCAAAATAATTTAATTTCCCCTGAATGTTCTCAGAGAGTCCTTCAAAATAAGTACAAATCATTTTTTTTTATTTCAAAGATGGAAAAATTAAATAAAGAATTTAAATGAATTCCTGAAAGGCAGTGTTGTGGTATAGCAGTAAAATGCAGACCCTCATTAAGAAAGTTGATGTGTTAATGGCTTTTTAAGAATGAATTGCTCATTTTTCATTCTAATTCCTTCTCTCCCTCTTTCTTTCTCTTTCTTCTGTTCACACATGTTAAATTAATACCTACTATGTGTCAGGCCCTTAGGCTGTGGGAATATCAAAATGGGCTAGTTATAACCCATGCTTTCAAGTAGATCACTGTATTTTTGGAAAAAGGAGATTAACCTCACAGCTCCACTGTGGTAGAATAAGTGTTACACTAACAGGTATCAATGAGGTGTTCTGGAAGCACAAGGAAAGACTGACTAACTCCGTCAGGGCCTGGAAGAAGAGCAAGGAGCAGAGAATCAGGTAAAAGGGAAGAGAAGTCATGAGTAGAAGTACGGCTGATCCTCATTATTTGCTTATTCCATATTTGTGAATTTGCCTACTCACTGAAATCTTTGTAACCCCATAATCAATACTCTTGGCAATTTCCTGGTCATTTGAAGACATACACAGAGTGATGAAAAATTTGATATGTCTGACAAACGTGTTCTCAGTTGAGGTCAAGCAAGGTAATGCTCTGCCTTTTTGTTTCAGCTCTCATATTGTAAACAAGTATCCTCTTCATGATCTAGTTAGAGCTACAGTTTTCTAGGTTTTTGTTTGTTTGTTTCATTTTGGCTGTTTCACTGTTTAAAATCGCCCCCAAGTATAGAGCTGACGTGCTTTCTGGTGTTTCTAAGTATGAAAAAGCCTTGATGTACTTTAGAAGAAAATACGTATGTTAAAATGTCAAATAAGCTTCATTCAGGCACAAGTTATATTTCTGTGGGCCGTATTATCAAATAAGGTATTTAAAAGGTAACACATAGAATAGGATTATGAATTAACGGTTGACACAAATGTTGTGATCAGAGGCTCATAAGAATTTAGTACTATATTTCTCTTAAGAATAATGGTTTAGTATTCACTAAATGTTTGCAATGCCTTTCTAGATCACAAGTACCATGAGTAACAGGAACAGAATGATCTCTATAGATCTCAAGTATGAAGAATAATTTATATCCAGGAAAATGTAGGGCATCAATTATTTCCTGTGAAAACTTCCTTTTCTGTCAGTCTGGTTAAGGTGTCTCTTTTGCTTGATCCATACTTTTTTCCATAGATCTTTTCAAATTGTATTATTTTGGTTTTCTCTTTTCTCTCTCCTTCACAAGTCCTAAAACAGTAATTTTAGCCTTATATATCTTTTTATTGTCAGTAAAATGCCCAATATATACTAGTGCCTTGGGTTGAATGTCCCCCCAAAACTTAATTCCCACTATAACTGTTGATGGTGGTAAATCCTATTATGGTAATTGAAAGGTGGGGCTTTGAAAAGGTGATTAGATTGTAGGACCATGCCTTAGTGCATGGATTAATAACGGTGGTCAGGACATGGTTCTGAGAACTTAAAAGGAAAACACAGAAGAAGTTTTTCTCTCTTTGCTCTACCAGTTTCTGCCATGTGAGACCTCTGGGTGATTGTCACTACCACCTAGGCCTTCACCAAGTATGCTCCATGGGCTTTGGACTTCCCAGCCTCTGAAACTGTAAGCAGTAAATTTCAAATTACCCAGTTCTGTCATTTATAAATTACAGAAAAAGACTAGTACAACTGGTAACTCAATATATGGTATTTGAATGTTGATTTTTTTCTGTACCGTAGGAGAGTTTAAGATATGGGTGCTGTAGAAAAACAGCTGGCTTATCTTATTAATATCTGGTTTATCTGCATATAAATTACCCAAGAGATTTTTTTGAAGCAAAATTTTAGAGATATTATGCTTTAATTATAAATTACCCTTGGTTAAGCACCCTTGAAGAAATAAAGTTTTAAAGAGAACTTGCTTAAAATGTGACATTTTTTCTCACATTTGGTAGAATTGTGTCCAGTTTGATGGCTGTGTTGAGCTACAATCCTCATTTTAGTTGTCTTTAAGTGCTAGATATCTTCCCTTTACCTCAGTCCAGATCTGCTTTCTCCTCTCCTCAGTTCTGCTCCAGAGGCTGACCTGTGTGGACCACGACAATGGGTGTTAGAGATTTGAAAGAGAAAAGATGGTGGAGAAAAGTACGTATTGCCTGGACTCATTTACTGCAAGGTCACCTTCAGTAAACTGCATTCCTGGGCTATACTCCCCATGAAGCTTTCAGTGTATATTTCTTTGATAAAAAATAACTTAAAGCAATAATCAACTACTTCTCCTTCATGACTGGCTCAGTCAATTTCAGCTCCAGGTTGCAGTTCAGGTTGAAATTTGCTCCTCCCTCTTATTTCAGGGTCCAGGCTCAAGGAGCACTGGCTTCTGGGCTACCTGGGTCATGATTGTTTCATGTAGATGAAAGGAGCACAAGAAGTCAAGTTGAAAAACAAAGCATATATAATAATCAGCATACCTAAATGCTGGTGTTCCAGAATGTTTACTTGGTGTTTCTTCTGCAAGAAATTCTGTATACTGGATATCTCATGGTTCTTTTCCTTATTTTATTCAGGTCTTTCTGTTTAATGTCATCTTCTCGGAGAGGTCTTTTATGACCACACTTACCAAAGTAGTGCAACATTAGAGCTCTATTTTGTTTCTTCTAACAATGCTAATCACAAACAAATATCATATTATATACTATACTTATTTAATTTTTAGCCTAATAGAATGTAGACTTTGTGAGAGCAGAAGATGCATCCATTTAATTCCCTAAAGTGTCACTGATATCTAGATAATACCTGGCACATAGTTGGCACTCAGAAAATACGAGTTGAGTAAATGAGTTATACTTTTGAATGTTAGACATGTAATGATAAATTAATGTTGAAAATTAGAAATTAAAAGACATTGGAATAATATGACAATTTCTATTTCAATTTTGTCTGTGATTTCTACTCATCTTAATATTAGTTCTACTATACTCTTTAATAACTTTTCTGCCTAAGGCTCTGAAATGCAAAATATTCTAATGTTATTTGAATTGTAACAGATTTGCCCTCAAAAAATGTGTTGCCTAAGGACGAAGAATATATTCTAGACATGTTTAAATAAACTTATCAACAAATCTAGGAAAATGCTGTTTTAGTGTAATTTTTATCACAATGTATGGATTAAAACCTAAGACATTTTTATTTATAGAACATAAAGAAAACAAGTATTTTTCCCATTATATTGTTGCTTTCTAGAAATCCCTTTAAATTTAGTATTAAATTATATATAGATAAGTATATATATCATTTTAGATTTCACATATATATTACATATATTAGAATAATTAGATAGACATAATTTCAGAAATAAAGAGACATTAAATATATCACTCCTGCTTCTCTTATAAAGTTTAATATTGCCATTTAGCTGAATTTATTGTTATGCTGGGAATTTGAAATTTAGTGATAATTGTTATTTGATACATATAAATATAAATAATTATACAAAATTATAGTAATTTATTGGAATTAGGCCTTCACACAAAGATTATGAAATTAGAAATAAATGTATATTAACAATTTACCATACAGAGCAATATTTGTGTGTGTCTGTGTCTTTACTGTGTAAAGCCGAGTAGCTGCTCCCTCCAGACCGCTGAAAGACAATCTTCGCCACTTAGGATCCTTTTGCCTGTGGTAAAAATTTACATCAGTGCACAGAGCAATATTTGTGTGTGTCTGTGTCTTTACTGTGTAAAGCCGAGTAGCTGCTCCCTCCAGACCTCTGAAAGACAATCTTCGCCACTTAGGATCCTTTTGCCTGTGGTAAAAATTTACATCAGTGCATACTCATATATATATCAAGAGGAAAAAGCTGTATTTTTTAAGCACAGTGTAATATTTTTTTAAGCTCAGTTTTTTTTAAATTGAAACAGTCTATTATACGTATTTATAGGGTAGAGAGTTGACTACCAGTATTTGTGTACAGTATGTGATGATCAAATGAACATTATTAGCATGTTCATTGTTACAAATTATGATTATTCTTTGTGTCCCTTACCCAATTACTCCCTCACCCCCTCCCTCTCCTCCTATCCCACCGTTAGTAGCTATAGGTCTGTTCTCTCCTTCTGAAAGTTCAACACTTTATTATGGCCTTCCTTCCTCCCTCCCTCCCTCCCTCCCTCCCTCTTTGTCTTCCTTCCTTCCTTCCTTCTTCCTTTCACTCCAACTTATGAGTGAGGACATGCAGTATTTCTCTTTCCATGTCTGGCTTATTTCACTTAACCTGATTTTCTCCACGCTCATCCATGTTGCTACAAATGGCAGAATTTCATTAGTTTTTATGGCTGAGTAGTATTCCATCATGTACATAAACTACATTTTCCTTATCTACTCATCTTTTGATGGACACTTAGGTAGGTTCCATATCTGGGCTATTGTAAACAGAGCTGTGAACATGGAAGTGCATGTATCTTGTTGACATGATTATATACCCAGAAGTGGGATTGCTGGATCATATGGTAAATTCTAGCTGTAGCTGTTTGAGAAACTTCCATCCTGTTTTCCATAGTGCTTGTACTAATTTACAGTCCAGCCTGTACTGCAGAAAAGTTCTCTTTTCTCCACATCCTTGCCCACATTTGTTATTCTCTGTCTTTTTGATAATAGCTAATCTAGCTGGGGTGAGATAATTTCTCAAAGAGGTTTTGATTTGCATTTCCCTGATGATTAGTGATGTTGAGAATTTTTTTCTATGTGTTTTTGACCATTTGTATGTTTTCCTTTGCAAAATGTCTGTTCAGATCCTTACCCATTTTTTAAACTGGATTATTTGTTTTTTTTACTGTGAAGTTGTTTGAGTTCCTTGAATATTCTGCATATTAATCCTTTGTTAGATGTACAGTTTAAAACTATTTTCTCCCATTCTGTAAGTTGTCTTTCTGCTCTGTTAATCATTTTGTTTGCTGTGCAGAAGCTTTTTAGTTTGATATAATCCCAGTTGTTTATTTTTTCTTTTGTTGCCCATACTTTTGGACTATTATTCATAAAGTCTTGCCCAGTCCTACATCCTGAAGTGTTTCCTTTATGTTTTCTTTTAGGAGTTTTCCAGTTTCAGGTCTCATATTTAAGTTTTTAATCCATTTTGAGTTGATTTTGGTATATGGCAGGAGGTATGGGTCAAGTTGCATTCTTCTACACATGCATATACAGTTTTCTCAGTACCATTAACTGAAAAGACTGTCCTTTGCCCAGTGTATGTCCTTGCTGCCTTTGTCAAAGATCAGTTGGCAGTAAGTACCTGGATTAATTTATGGGTTCTCTATTCTGTTCCATTAATCCATGTATCCATTTTTATGTCACTACAATGTTGTTTTGGTTGCTATAGCTTTGTAGTGTAGGTTGAAGTCAGGTAGTGTAATGCCTCTGGTTTTACATTTTTTGCTCAGGATTTCTTTGGCTATTTGGGGTCTTTAGTTGTTCCATATGAACTTTAGGACGTTTTACATTTTTTGCTCAGGATTTCTTTGGCTATTTGGGGTCTTTAGTTGTTCCATATGAATTTTAGGACTTTGGGTCTTTAGTTGTTCCATATGAACTTTAGGACTTTTTTTTTTTCTGTTTCTGTGAGAATGTCAGTGGTATTTTGATGGGGATTGCATTCAATATGTATATTGCTTTGGGTAGTATGGACATTGTCACAACATTACTTCTTCCAATCCATGAGCATGGAATGTTTTTCCATCTTTTTGAGTCCTCTTAATTTTTTTTCAGCATTGTTTTGCAGTTCTCATTGTAGTGATCTTTATCTCTTTGGTTAAATGTATTCCCAGGTATTTTATTCTTTTGGTAGCTATTGTAAATGGGGTTGCTTTCTTGATTTATTTTTCTACTTGTTCATCATTGCTGTATAAGAATGCTACTGATTTTTGTGTATGGATTGTGTATCCTACAACTACACTGAATTTATTAGCTATAGGAGATTTTTGGTAGAGTTTATTATTATTTTTTTTATATATATAGGATCATGTCATCTGTGAACAGTGACAATTTGAGTTCGTCTTTTCTAATGTGGATGTCCTTTGTTTCTTTCTCTTGCCTGATTGCTCTGGTTATTATTTCCAATACTGTGTTGCAAAAATCCTCAACAAGTATTAGCAAAGAGAATACAAAGGCACATCAAAAAGATTATACACCATGATCTAGTGGGATTCATCCCAGGGATGCAAGGATAGTTCAACATATGCAAATTAACAAATGTACTACACCACATCAACAAAAGTAAGGGCAAAACCATATGATTATCTCAATAGATGCAGAAAAAGCATTTGGCAAAATTCA
The DNA here is from genome assembly GCF_000696425.1 of Galeopterus variegatus. Classification (NCBI taxonomy): domain Eukaryota; kingdom Metazoa; phylum Chordata; class Mammalia; order Dermoptera; family Cynocephalidae; genus Galeopterus; species Galeopterus variegatus. Next base: position 96,037 of record NW_007729568.1, read on the forward strand.
GCATCCCTTCATGATAAAGACCTTCAACAAATTAGTTATAGAAGGAAGGCATGTCAACACAATAAAAGTCATATATGATAAACCCACCACCAGCATCATCCTGAATGGAGGAAAAATGAAAGCATGTTTTGAGAATAGGAGCAAGACAAGGGTGTTTACTAACACCACTCCTATTCAATGTAGTACAGTATTAAAGGTACAAGAACATCCAAAAGGAAACATAATCAGCTGATAGGCACCATTATCTACAATTAGAAAAATTATGTTTATTATTCTGTCGGGAAGATGAGTACCTTATGCTTCATATTTTCATTTAACAGATTATTTTTGGCTTCATTTTATAAAATTAAAATATCCATTAAGACATTTTTCCACAAAAGGAAATATTTTCCTCTAAAGCAATAGGCTCTTCTCTCCTGGTAACAAGAGAATTGACAGAATGATACATCCCTTAACATCAGTTTCCTGTAGGAAGAAACTCAGTCTTTTTCTGGTTATTTATCAATTATTAATAAAGTTAATGTTTACAATTTTGCTCTAATTGGACCATATTGGTCAGAGCCAATCACTGTTAACAATTTGAGAAATATGCTCCAATAAGAACTATAATTAACATCAGCTTCTCCAGAGCTTTTTGTGGAAGACTTTTCCAAAGCACTTGGCAAGAATAGGGATGCCAATCCAGAGATTAGTATGACAGAAAACGTATTTTTTTTCCTACAGGGAGACTTTCTTTCTTACGTTAACAATAAATCTATTTTCATAGAAAGCAAAAAGTATAAGAAACAATAAAATACATTGCTAAGGACAGAAAATTGTGTTTGATATCTTTTTAATGGATTCACAATTTAATTTTTTTATAAGCAATTCTGATTTTCCTAGAATATATACATATTTATTTTAGGAACCAAACCAATAAGATGCTTTAAAATAGAGTGAGCCAAGAAGTTAGAGTTCTAGATTTTGCTTTTTTTTTTAAAATCAACCAATACCTTTTATAAATAAATCACTTGAATTTCAAAATTCAGAGTTTATGTAGCTAAATTTGAGGAAGATAAGATGCATCAAAGAAATTGTTTATGCTTTTTGTTGAATATTTATACAACCTTATTTTATTGAAGCTGATTTTGACAACAGTAAGACACAAAGTTGTTTTGTGCTTTTTAAAGAAAGAAACTAATTATAATAGCAAAATGCCATTGATTGTTAAATACATTTTGATTTCAGAGATGTCAAATTATGATAACATGAGTGACTCAGAGGTGAATATGATTTTATCAGTTCTGGGGAAAGATATGGCAAAATCATAAACAAAGAGACAAATGCACTCCCTTATGGATTAAAAAATGAGCAATTCATTGTCAAGACTTGTCTTAGACAATAATTATTCCTTGCTAAGTTTTTTAGTGTACTTATATTTACACTCAATTTGGATAATACATTTCTATAGAAAATCCAAGCAAATTTTTCAGGTAAACTTGTATCATTGTTTATATGATGATATTAGGAGGATATTTATTTTTAAAATCCTTAATCCTGTTAAATTGCTATCTTTGGTAGTATTGAAAATTATATGGTAGAGACAATTTTTTTTTAAAAATAGTCAATATATTGAAAATGATAAGGGTATACCTTAATGGTAAAGCACCGTGATATAAAAGAATCAAAGAAATTAACATTCAAATCCTTGGCACAGCTTTAATGAAAATGGAAAGGAAAAAAGGAATTTGCTATCAAAATAAACATTATAATGTGAATATTGTAGTTTCCTTACCCCCCCCCCCCAGGGGGGTGAGCAATCTCAGTAACATGTTCATTAGATCAAACATTAATTTATTTCAGTATGTTGTATTTCCACAAATTTGCATTCTCTACTTTTTTTCATTTATCCAGTGAATGTCCAGTCAAAACAGTAAGATTTAGTGTCCCTTGACCATATCATGAAGTCAGTTACACCATTAAAAGACCATTATTTGTCAGAAATTCTCTTAAGACTAGTTAGCAATATACCAAAATCAAAAGTTTGAATAGCACTCACTTTGCAAATTGCAGCAAAGATACAATAATCTAAATGTCTAATCAAACTGGTAGGACTAGGTAAGAGCAAAGGGCTGGTTGAAGGGAAATAAGGTATTTGTTAATTTCTTTTCTCTGAAATACTTCAAGCTATTCCAAAAGACTAGAGAACTGAATAAGAGAAGGGCTAGAAAATTTTGGTACTAAGTCATGGATGTCAGTGGATATCTAGTAGATATTATCAAGTAGATACTAATCTACTAGTATTCTAATGGGGTGCCATCACCTTCAGACATATATCTTGATCCGAGATTGTTAATTTCCATTTCTAGAATCAGGAAAGCTCTCTCATGCTGGCTGGCAAGATGACAGCTTGTAGTTATATGCCTCTATTACCCCTACAGCTCCTCATTTCTGAAAAAAACAATTGTTTGGCACAAGTTTCAAGAAATATTGATTGGCTCACCTGGTTTCAAGTGTCCATCAGTGAGCCAGTCATAAGGATGAGGGTTGGAGTAATAACTAGACAGACATGAGTAACTGAACGCACTTTGTTCTGGAATTATAGCAATGGGAAGCTTCTCACCTGAAACATGAATTAAGCATGTTTATATATGTTCCCTTAATAGGGGTGAGAGATTGTGGTAAATCCACCCTTACAAGTAGAAAGGTACACAGAAAAGCTTTTTGGAAACTCATGTTAAATACATGCATATTATTTACGTATGTTTATTTATTGATTCTGCAAGATATCAAAATATCCTTTCCATAGAGCTTAGCATGTTATCTAATTCTACAGTTACTTTTGTACCTGTGTGCTGTGGTTTGAATGTTTATGTCCCCACCAAAATTTATGATGAAACTTAATCCCCATTGTGGTAGTATTAAGAGGTGTATCCTCTTGTGAAGTGCTTAAGACATGAGGGCTGTAAATGATCAGTGTCTTATAGAAGGGCTGGAGGGAACTTGCTTAGTCCCTTCTTGCCCCTTCATTTTCTGCCATGTGAGGAAGCTGCCATGGGAAGACACCATAGATGGTGCAGACCCTCATCAGACACCAATCCTGCCAGCACCTTGATCTTGGACCTTCCAGACTCCAGAACTGTGAGAAATAAATTTCTGTTCTTTACAAACTACTCAGTCTTGAATATTTTGTTATAGTTGCACAAATGGACCAGAACACTATGTTATTTCCCCTTCACATGTTTATCCATCTTTTTGTTTCCCAAATCACCTAGCTACTTGCTTCTCTCACAGTAGACTTCATGATATATTTGCAAACAAATGAAATAATATATACACACCAAGTGACACAAGTAGCTATTTTTTATATAATGATGTTTCCAAAATTAAGGATCTATATGAATGAGAATAAAATAGGGCTTGAGATTGTGTCAAGAAAATTGAGAAAGAACCATTTGGCTTTTGGTAGTTCTATTTTCCTTGTGGTCATAAAAATCCATAAGCAGATGAAGTGAGAGACTGAGCATTACATGGGATAATTTTTAAAGATTTTCTGTAACTGGCAACTTTAATTTCAGTCAGAATCCATTTGCCAGAACCCAGGGGCATGGCCACATGACTTTAAGGGAGGCAGAAAAACTGTGTCTTGCTGTGAGTCCTAAAGGAAGAAAACACACTATTGATGTTCATCACTTGCAGGCTCTGTCACATACAGTTTTTGTCCCTTATAAATGTAAGCTATTATTGTTCCTATTAGAAGAACAGTCCTATGCAATTAATTTGAATACAATAAAGGCTCATGCTCAACCTTCACCATCTCTGGATTGTACATGGGCTTAATTTTTCAAGTTTAATCTAAAACTAAGAACAATGTGTCATATTTTTCTGCAATGGTTGGATTGACTGGATAACAGTAAAGACCAATATTTATGAATTGTGCTATCCATATCTTTAATAACCAAGGTTAGATTACATGAAATATACTTACATTTTGTTTGTGACAGGTCATCTGTAGAGCTAGAGCTAGGACCTGGAGCTCACAGTCCCCTTGAGCCCATTCACAAACCCTTCACATGCAGGTCTACGAGCTAGGTAACCAGACAAAATCATCCTTGGAGCCTTGGCTGAAGTAGGAATAGTCTTTATTCAGCACACACAAAACTATGAACCAAGCAGTCCACAGAGAAACTCAGAAACTCAACTGCTACTGGCAAAGTCCAAAGAAAAACTGAAACTGAGAAGCTGCCAGCAGAGTAAATATGTTCTGTTTTTAGACGTGAGCTCTGCAGGCCAGCTTTGCTTCACAAACTGAAGAACACAGAATAGCAACAAAACTAAAAAGATTCATTGGTGCACATGTGCACTAACTCCACCCACACACAACTTGTTTACAAGAAATGTTGAGGGAGCCTGACTAAATTATCCTATTTTCCCCACATTATCCAATCAAAGGTAATCAATAAAAATGAAAAAAATTTGGTCAGATTTCAGAAAGTATTAACAAGTCTCAGTATAAAAATACGGATGTCATGGGTTATGGTGGTAATGTGTGCAGGTAGATGAAATTTCTACAAAAGGGATGTAAAGCAGAGGATGAAAAAAAAACCTCATGAGTCTTTAATAATAAGTATCTATGTATTTATAAAGCATTTAACAAAATTTTGCTACTAGTCAGTGCAAAGGATAAATTGAAAACATGAATTGTCTTTGATCAAGTAACCAAAAGAAAATGCCCTTCACAATTAAAACTGCATTGAAATCACAAAGCTCGAATATAATTAAATTTTGACAACAATTCAAAATTTAGAAAACATTTAAGATGGAGTTTGTTTGGAAACCTTTACTGGCATTTATGTGGCAAATCTATATTTATGATAATTGATGATGAGTAAGGGCCTCTGTTGCATTTCTCCACTCCACCCTCTTGTCTGAACCCAAATTATTTTGAAAAGATAGAGGACAATTGTTATTTACTGATCAAGTTTGACTTCACAGACTTGGCTACATTTCCTAGAGTGTAACTTTAACAAGGCTGGATTGGGCAAATGCCTGGTTTCATTTATTTTATTTTTGTTCTTTTCTTCAGCTATTGTAATATGGATTTGTCAATTTATATAAGAGTAAGTGACGTAAGATTTGGATTTAGGCTTGGCATAGAAGTGGGCAATGTAGGTCATTTGTCCTGAGTATCAGTTAGCTAAGGTCAAATTATGTTGTCTTAAACAAAGCAAAATTCTGCAGGGGTTTAGGTCATTCAGTTATGCTCACTCATCTCACATATATCATCTTTATTCCAGGACCCAGGCTATAACATCAACTCTCTTAAACACGGCTGGTCTTGGTAAAGAGAGAAGAGAGTATGGCAAGTTATATGGTGGCCTTTGATTTTTCCACATTGAAGTAATACAGGTCATTCCTGCTTAACTTTTCTTTTTATGTCTCAGCCTAATATTAAAGAGTAGAGATGCAAGTTATATGGTGGCCTTTGATTTTTCCACATTGAAGTAATACAGGTCATTCCTGCTTAAATTTTCTTTTTATGTCTCAGCCTAATATTAAAGAGTAGAGATGTATAATGCTCCTTTAGAATGGGGCAGAAAATACATTTGAACAATAATATACAATCGATCACAATCTATTCTCCCAGTCTTAAATGTTTCATTCTCCTCTCACATGGAAGTCACCAAATAAGACAATTTAACGGTCCCATTCAACCACTATACCAGGCTTAAAGTCCAAGACCTTGTGAAATTTATTAAATTAGATGTGAGCATGAAGATGTTCTCTTCTTGCTCTGAGGAGTTGGAAATAAAATGAAAACATACATTTCACTTACACTCTGACACATATACCTAAAAACAAAGGTTGGAGAGAGAGAGAATAAACTGCTATAAATGCTCCCTTTTGGAAAGAAAAAGACAGGAAGAAACACAGTGGTCATTGTTCTTTGGTAACAGAAAAATTCCTTTGTCAGAAAGACTGATGGTCTCCTAGGCTGGGGATTGGAAATATTCTCTTATAACATTACATGTTTTCTCCTTGAGAATAGCTCCTTGTCCATTGCCTTTTGTTCTTGTCTCTTTTTTCAAGGAGGCTCTTCTCTTCCCAATATATTTCTTAGCCACCTGTGAAGAAGGCATTGAAACGTAGGCGTTTCATGGGGCATACAGATTTTTTCAACTTGCATTTGTCTGTGGATGGTGGAAGCCTAAGGTTTATTAAGTCTGGAAAGTCACCATCTTTGTCAGTCTAGTATAGAGACTCTTTGACAGTAAACCTCTCTTAATAAAAAATAAGATTCTTATCTATTAGATTGGATCATCTCCATGTGCCAATAGCAACACCCCTAATTCTTTTGAGACACGCTTCTCTCTCTCTCCACTTAATCTAAGTTAATTTGAGACTATTAATCTCTTTTTCCTTAACCACTTCTGCAAAATTAAGAAAATCTATTGGGCACCAGCTTAATTAATTCAGACATTTTATCCATGAATTAAATTGGCCTTTCTTGCTTAAACATCTCATTTTTTTCTGTTATTGCATGAGTAGAAGAATCATTTTTACTTCCAACCTTCTACATTTTTCTAATTTCTAAAATCTCTCTAATTTCCTTTTATTTTAATTTATTTTTATTCATTTTTAATTATTTACTGAAATTATATATTTATTGTCAAATGCTGCCTAGAGAAACCTAGAAATATTCCTAACAATTTGTTTCCCAGCCTGTTTGAATAAAGACAAAAGCATATTCTGAATATTGCTTGCCTACCAAGTTATTACAAGTGACACTTTTACAAAATGTTTTGCCGCTGAATAGTATAAATAACTTTTCTTCTATTATTCAATAAAAGTTTTTCACCATTCAATATGATGACTTTAAATCAAAGCCATATATTGAGGTTTATTTTTGATCTGCTTTCTGTATTAGTTAGCGCGAGTGCGTGCACGCGCACACACACAGGCACGCGCACGCGCACACACACACACACACACACACACACACACACATATGTTGGGTCTGCTACCAGCTGACCCGAACAGCCCTTGCCTTGCTATCAGTCTCTCCCTTGGTGTCCCTTCTGGTGGGTGGGCAGATTGCCCAGATTCCTCTTTCCACGGTCCCCGTTGAGAGGAGATGGAGGAGAGAGCCGTGAAGAGAGGTGAGCACAGCCACTGGCCCCAACCAGCCCATTAAAGAACACTCAGACATGGCGGGGGTTCTGTCAAGCAGTTCCGTTTATTATCACACAAGCACTTGCTTTTAAAGGCAAATGGGGAAGGGAGGTTTTTACATCCTCCAATCAGCTTAAAGGTTACGAGAGCGTGCATCCTGTCTCAATGCATAGCTATCGCAATCACACAGTGTTCATGAGCAAGGAAGCGTGTATTTGGCCAATAAGGGCTAAGGAAAAGTTCCCGCAGATACTCCCACCCTACTTCCTCCTGGTGCCATCTTAGGCTGCCACGTTTATACACCCTTGTGGGCCCATAATGATGCCACTTGTAATGTCACTTAAGGTGGCATTAGTTTTTAAGGCCTGACATCTCCCCTTTTTGTTTTAATAAGGCAGCTGGAGGCGGCTAACCTTCCCAGCCTTGCCTCCATTCCCTCTGGTGGCTGTGCCTGTCTTAGGTTGTTTCCCTCTGGAAATCTTAACCATCATTGACTATCCAGCCAAGTGGGGGCGGGGTGGAGCCTTAGAAATTGGTGTTGATTTGTTGAAGAGCCACAATCTGGTGGATAGCATAGGGCCCCAGGATGATAAGAGCAAGGAAAATGGTTAGGGGGCCTGCCAGGGAGGACAGCAGGATGGTAAACCATAGGGAACTTAAAAACCAGCTTTGGAACCAATTAGTATTGGCTTCACGTTCTTTTTTTCACTTTTCTAATCCTTCTCTAAGCTTAGCTAGGGAATCTTTGACCACTCCAGGGTGGTCAGCGTAGAAGCAACACTCTTCTTTGAGGGAATCTCATAATCCTCCTTGCTGTAAGAACAACAGGTCTAGTCCACGTCAATTCTGTAAAAAAACTTCAGAAAGTGATGTTAGAGATTTTTTTAAATGTGATACAGATACCTCCAAGTAGCCAAGAACTATGTCCACTGCCTCCCTAAGGGAAGCTATTTGTTGATGTGCCAAGGCTATTCTGGTGTTCCCGGTACCCGCTGCAATAACTCCCAAGAGGGAGCTGATGGCCACTGCAGCCGCCCCTGTGGCCCTCTTGTTGTGGGTCCGCTTATTTCGGGTTTTGGGGGCACTCCAAATTTGGAATAAACTTTCCCTGGGATGCCACTATACTGTGGGTACAACAGACACAGCTACGTAAGTGTCTTCTGCCAGAGAGGCATTGTAAATACACTGGGTGAGCCCTGCCTTGTTTCATAACCAAGATCCATTAACCACTTGGGTCTAGGGGGTGGTGAGATTTGCCACAGGGCTGAAAAGGGTTTGTTGGCACCTACGCAGGAACCTTTGCCAAGGACCCGCAGGAAGGTGAGTCTGGGGTTGGTTTTATTGTGGTTACGTACACATTGGCTAGCGTTTACACCTAGCAGAGTGGCACTGGGCAATGCTACTGCTTGATTTATCTCTGCCTGCACATGGCACTCTTCTTTAAAGAAGGCACAGAACTTGATAAACAAATTCGGAGGGAGGACAGCCTTACAGAGCATTTTCCAAT
>NW_007729568.1:105633-108204 GCF_000696425.1 Galeopterus variegatus
TGGCTAGCGTTTACACCTAGCAGAGTGGCACTGGGCAATGCTACTGCTTGATTTATCTCTGACTGCACATGGCACTCTTCTTTAAAGAAGGCACAGAACTTGATAAACAAATTCGGAGGGAGGACAGCCTTACAGAGCATTTTCCAATTTTGGGTTGTTCAGGGTTGGTGCGCTAAGCCCTGGAGGATGGTTTCTGCCCATGGGGAATTGGGCCCATTCTCTGTGACAGCCTTTTTCAGCTCTTTAAGGTCATGAGCTTCCCAAGGGTACCAAGTGGCTGGCCTATTTCCACCAGGGGTAACGTTGACCGGATAGGCCTGAGGGGCCGCTTCCCCCCACAGGCTGCGGACAGCAGGGGGTTCCCAGCGAGCTATGACAGGAAAAGCCTGTGGCTCTGCTGGGGATGTTTTTAAAGGGGGGCTAGCCTCCTCCACTTCTTCAGGTTCACCTTTTCTCCTTCGGCTAGGCTCTGGTGGGATGAGTATGCCAGGAGAGGAGGGTACAGGGTAGGGGCATAGGTATCACTCAATGGCTTAGGTATCTGCATTGGCAGCTTTGTTTTCCTTTTTCTCTCCTCATCGAACTGTGCCCAATCCCTTTTTGCCCCTTCCTGATGCTAGGGATGGAAGCAAAGCTTTAGGGCAGAGACGGTTGGGTAGAACCCTAAGGGGGAATCTAGCCCATGACTAATCTCATTCTTTCTGGCCAGGGTCTGAACCCAGTCCCAAGTCTCATATGAGAACAAGTTGGACGAAGGTGCCCAAGGGGCCACCTGCACCACATGACACCAGACATTGGTAGCCATGGAGTCAGATATTTCTAGGCCTCTGCTCTTTGACATGTACTTTAGAGCCTTGCAGGCTGTCTTGTCACTCTTTCCACACATGCCTCCCATGTTGCCCCATGAGGAAGGGACAAAGGGAAGCAATAGGGCAGAGAAGTGGAGGGACTTCCCCCTGTTATGGTACTCACCCTGACACACAGGCGGATTGCTTCACGGCGACTACCGCGGTAGTGGGGGCCACTCCGTTGGTTCGTCACCCTTTGTAGACCTTCTTTCAGGACCGAGATGCCAGGGCCCTCACTCGCTCACCTTTTACCCATGAGTTTAAAAAAAACGCCTTACACGGGGCACCACTCTGTCAGGTCTGCCACCGGCTGACCCGAACAGCCCTTGCCTTGCTATCATTCTCTCCCTTGGTGTCCCTTCTGGTGGGTGGGCAGATTGCCCAGATTCCTCTTTCCCTGGCCCTGTTGAGAAGAGACGGAGGAAGAGAGCTGTGAAGAGAGGTGAGCACAGCTGCCAGCCCCAACCAGTCCATTAAAGAACACACAGACACGGCGGGGGTTCTGTCGAGCAGTTCCATTTATTATCACACAAGCACTTGCTTTTAAAGGTAAATGGAAAAGGCAGGTGTTTACATCCTCCCATCAGCTTGCATGCATCCTGTCTCAATGCCTAGCTATTGCAATCACGCAGTGTTCACAAGCATGGAAGCACATATTTGGCCAATAAGGGCTAAGGCTAAGTTCCCTCAGACACACCCACCCCTCTTCCTCCCGGAGCCATCTTAGGCTGCCACGTTAATGCACCCTTGTGGGCCCATAATGGTGCCGCTTGTAATGTCACTTAAGGTGGCATTAGTTTTTAAGGCCCGACATATATATATATGTCTGTATATATATATGTCTGTATATAATGTACTCGTAGCTTTTTTTTGTACCTAGGCTTCCCCAGACTAGGTAAAAGCAGTTTTATATAGAACAGAGGATTATGGAGAAGACTTCTAAAGCACAGGCAACAAAAGCAAAAATAGACATATGGAGTTACATGAAACTGAAAAGCTTCTACACAGCAAAACGAATAATAAATAGGACAAAGAGGCAACTAGCAAATGGGAGAAAATATTTCAAACTGTTCATCTGACAAAGGATTAATTTCCAGAACATACAAGGAACTTAAACAACTTAACAGCAAAATAAAGCCAAATAATCTAATTTATTTATCTAAAATGAGCAAATGAACTGCATAGACATTTCTCAAAAGAAGACATACAAATGGCCAACAGATACATGAAAAAATGCTCAGCATCACTAATCATCAAGTAAATGCAAATCAAAACCACAATGACACATCATCTTATTCAAGTGAGAATGGTTATTTCCAAAAAGACAAAAATATGATGTTTAAGTATTTTGTCTGGATTTTTTTCCTTCTGCTGTACCTGATTTTCTTTTCTGAAAGCTAGACCCGCAAGAAAGATAGAAGAAGTCTTTATTTTTTTTTTCTTTTTTGGTAAAGTGACTCAAAGCAGATAGGTCAGAGACTCTGAACATCACCACTCATAGGCAACAAAAAAGTAACAAATACTGGCAAGGATGCAGAACTCACACACTGTTGATTGGAAAATAAATTAGTACAGCCATTATGGAAAACACTTTGGAGGTTTCTTAAAAAACAAACAAAAAAAAAGGGAACTGTTATATGATCGAGCAATCCCACTGCTGTATATTTATACAAAGGACAGAGAATCAGCATATCAAAGAAATACCTGCACCCTCACATTTACT
>NW_007729568.1:108966-109827 GCF_000696425.1 Galeopterus variegatus
AGAAAGAAAATACTGCATGTTCTCATGTGTATGTGAGAACTGAAACAAAAAATAAGTTGAGCTTTTAGAAGTAGAGAGAAGAATTATGGTTAATAGAGGCTGGGAAGGGGAGGGCAGCAACGGGATAGGGAGAAGTTGATTAATAGATACAAAATTACAACTAAATAGGAAAATTAAGTTTTAGTGGTATACAGTAGTGCTGGCATCTATAATTAATGATAATTTGTTGCATGTTATCAATTTGCTAGAAGAGGAAGTCAAATATTCTCATCACAAAGAAATTATAAATTTTTGTGAGGAAGAATATCCTAATTATCCTGATTTGATCATCACACATTGTATATATGTATTGAAATATAATTCTGTATCCCATAAAAATGCACACTCAATATGAATTAATTTAAAAAGAAAGAAAAAGAATAAAGGGACTACAAAAAAGTCAGAAAACAATTAACAAAATGGCAATTGTTTTAGTTAGAGTTCTACAGAAAGACAGAATCGATAGATTTTATATATATATATAAAATCTCTCTCTCTATATATATATATAAAATCTCTCTCTCTCTCTCTCTCTCTATATATATATATATATAGATATATATATATATCTATATATAGAGATATATATATAGATATATATATATCTCTATATATAGATAGATAGATAGATAGATATTTTCAACAACGGATAGACCATTCAGAAACAAAATCAATAAGGAAACAGCAAACTTGAATTATACTGTAGACCAAAAGGACCTAATAGACATATAAAGGACATTCTAATCAACAGTGGCAAAACGCACATTCTTCTCAAGCACACATGTGGCATTCTCCAGGATAAGTTATATGTTAGGCTGTAAA
>NW_007729568.1:110536-111187 GCF_000696425.1 Galeopterus variegatus
CACATTCTTCTCAAGCACACATGTGGCATTCTCCAGGATAAGTTATATGTTAGGCTGTAAAACAAGTCTTAAGTTTAAGAAGACTAAAATTATACTATGCATCTTTTCCTATCACAATGGCATGAAAGTAGAAATTAGTAATATTTGTGTGGAAAAACACAGAAATATGTGGAGATGAAGCAACAAACTCCTGAACAACCAATGGGACAAAAACTAAATCAAATGCAAAATCAAAAAATACCTTGAGACAAATAAAAATGGAAAAAGCATACCAAAATTTATGGGATGCAGCAAAAACAGATTTAAGATGGAAGTATATAGGGAGAAATACCTACATTAAGAAAAAAGAAAGATCTATAAAAGGCAACCTAACTTTACAATGCAAGGAACTAGAAAAAGAAGAAACTAAGCCCAATATTAGTAGGAAGGAAAATGTAATGAAGATTGGAGAATAAATAAATAAAATAGGGACTAGAAAAAAAGATAAAAGGTATTGAGTAGGTTTTTTGAAAAAATAAATAAAATTGACAAACTTGTAGCTAGAATAAAAAAAAAAATGAAAAGACTGAAACAACAAAAAAACTATAAGTGAAAGACAATACATTACAACTGATACCACAAAATATGAAGGATCATAAGAGACTACTATGA
>NW_007729568.1:112672-113459 GCF_000696425.1 Galeopterus variegatus
TTTGGAATTTTAGAGCAAATAGCCTCAAAATAACTAGAGGTCATTTTTTGTTTTTGTTCTTCTGGGAATTTAATACTCAACCTAACTAAAATTATTGTTGTACTTGTTTATAAGTCTTATCCAGTCATCTTACTGATAATGACTTTTCTTCAGATTGAGAAGTGTCTGTGGGTGGCAACAGTGAATGACAGATGGATATAGTGAGGAATAAATGACTCCAAGAGACACTGTATTGCCTTGAATCATCCATTTATGGTGCCGTATTATTCAAAAATCAATGCTATTCCATAAATGAATAATGATTTAAAAGTACTCTTAATAATTGTTAATGCACAAGCATTTTCCTCTTTTATGTAATCAGAAAAATTAATGTTGCTATGTCTACACTCACTCTTTTATTTAATTCTTATTTGTGAGGTACAGAGTTGAATATCAATACCTGCATACAATATGTGATGATCAAATCAGAATAATAAGTATATTCATCATTACAAACCTTATTCCTTCTTTGTGACCCTTAAACAATTTCTCACTGATCCCTTCCACCTCCCCCTTTCACACACACAGTTCGGTTCTCAACTTTTGAAAGTTGAACATGTTATTGTAATTGTTGTTTCCTTCTTTCTTTCCTTCATTTATTCATTTGTTTTACAGTGGATTGAATGGCCCTCCAAAGTCATTGAAGCTTAATTCCCACTGTAACTGTTGTGAGTGGAAATCCTGTTGTGATAATTAAAAGGTGTGGCCTTGAAGAGGTGATTATATTGTAAGGGCAATGTATGTTCAC
>NW_007729568.1:113628-115524 GCF_000696425.1 Galeopterus variegatus
TGATAATTAAAAGGTGTGGCCTTGAAGAGGTGATTATATTGTAAGGGCAATGTATGTTCACGGGCATGGTTCTGAGGACTTTAAAAGGAGAGCACATGAGAGTCTCTCTCTCTCTCTGCTCCACCATTTTCTGCCATGTGGGACCCCTGCATGCCTGTAAAGCCATCACCAAAGAAGATCCTCACCAGATGTGTTCCTGGACTTTGAACTTCCCAGCCTCCAAAACTGTAAACAATAAATTTTGTTTTCACAGAAATTACCTAGTTCCTGGTACTGTGATATAAGCAACAGAAATGGACTAATACATGTTTGTTTGCTTGTTGGCTCCCACTTATGGGTGAGGACATGCAGTATTTCTCTTTCTGTGCCTGACTTATTTCACTTAACATAATTTTCTCCAAGCTCATCCATGCTGTTGCTACAAATGGCAGAATTTCATTCTTTTTTAAGGCTAGTAGTATTCCATTGTGCATATATACCACATATTCCTTATCCACTCATCCATCAATGAGTACTTTTAGGTTGGTTCCAACTCTTGGCTATTGTAAATAGAGCTACAATAAACATGGGAGGGCAGGTATCCCTTCAACATGATGATTTTTATTTCTTTGAGTATATATCCAGCAGTGGGATTCCTGGATCATACAGAAGTTTTGTCTGTAGTTGTTGAAGAAACCTCCATACTGTTTTCCATAATGGCTGCACTAATTTACAGTCTCCTTTCTCTGCATTCTCATCAGCATTCATTATTCTCAGTGTTTTTTATAATGGCCAGTTGAACTGGGGTAATTACTTAGTGATGTTGAGCACATGTATCTTTGGCCACCTGTATGTCTCCCTTTGAGAAATATCTGTTTAACTACTTTGACCATTTTTTAACTCAATTACTCTTGGGTTTTTTTAACTGTTAAATTGTTTGAGTTCCTTGTGAATTCTGGATATCAATCCCTTGTCAGATGCACAGTTTTCAAATATTTTCTCCCATTCTGTAAGTTGTATTTTGCTGTTAATTGTTTCTTTTGCTGTGCAGAAACTTTTTAGTTTGATATAATCCCATTTATTTTTTCTTTTGTTGCTCATGCTTTTGGATCTTATTCATAGGTTCTTTGCCCAGTCCTACTTCATGAGATGTTTTACCTGTGTTTTCTTCTAGCAGTTTTATAGCTTCTGGTTTTATATTAAAATCTTTAATCCATTTTGAGTCCATTTTTTTATATGGTGAGAGTTACAGGTCTAATTTCATTATTCTACTCATGGATATTCATTTTTCCCGGAACCATTTATTGAAGAGGCTGTCCTTTCCACAATGTACATTCTTGGTGCCTTGTCAAAGATCAGTTGGCTGTAAGCATGTGGATTGATTTCTGGGTTTTCTATTGTGTTCCATTGTTCCACATGTCTGTTGTTATGCCAGTACCATGCTGTTTTGACTACCGTAGCTTTACAGTATAATTTAAAGTCAGGTAATGTAATGCTTCTGGCTTTATTTATTTAATTATTTATTTTGCTCAGGATTTCTCTGGCTATTTGGGGTGTTTATTTGCTGCATATGAATGTTAGGATTGTGTTTTCTATTTCTGTGATGAATGTTATCGGTGCTTTGATGGGGATTGCATTAAATCTGTAGATAGTTTGGGTAATATGGACATTTTCACAGCATTAAATCCTCCCATACATGAGCATGCAATGTCTTTCCATCTTTTTGTGTGCTATTTAATGTCTTTCAACAGTCATTTGTAGTTCTCAATGTAAAGATCTCTCACCTCCATGGTTAAAGTAACTCCTAGATATTTAATTTTGACGGGAAATATTGTAAATGGGCTTGCTTTCTTGATTTATTTTCCTGCTAGTTTGTTTTTGAAGTATTTAAAAGTTATTCAACAGATGCTGACAACA
>NW_007729568.1:115851-118464 GCF_000696425.1 Galeopterus variegatus
ATTAATGCCCTGAGATTGATAGGAAGGATGTTTATAATAATAGGGTCTTGTAAATGGGTTTGTCTCTGGGGAATACCACTGTTATATATAGTGCAACTTATTATGTTAAACAGGGTATATAATTCATACAATAAAATATTTTATCAAGTACAAGATTAGTCCTCTACATTGTTCACTAAATTTCAAAAAGGGTAATGGAAAGTCAGATCCTAATTAAATGCAATTTAGGAGAAAGACTCGGTGATATGCTATGATTTTGACACTTACTTACTCATCAAACAATTGTGCAATGCCTATTTTTTTTTTTTTTTTTTGGCCAGGCCATACAAGGCATTGGTGATACATGAATAAAACAAATAAATACTCTATCACTGAAGAATTGACCACCTGTTAGATAGTGTAATAAGTTAAAACAAACAACCAGAGAGACAAACTTGGTACAATGAAACATGCACCATGATAGAGTTGTGCTAGGTTACCACAATAGGAGATATGAATAGCTTAGCTTTTGAAGTAAAAGAGGTTATTGGACTATCGTAACTGCATTTGAGAGTGTGAATGTGAGTGTGTGTGTGCTTTAATCTGTCTAGTCTTCTTCTTCTGGTTTATTTGGATATCTCCATCTCCCTCCCTGTGGTTCTTCTGAGACTGCCAATGACTGTACTCCCTACCAATCATGAGTACCCTGTGCCCAAGAGTACCAAGAAGAGTTCCTCAACTCCAGGGACATTGCGTTCAAATCTGACATGGTCAGTTCTATTTAAATCTTCTCCGGGATTGGGATTGAGATATGGACATAAGGAAAGAGCTGACGTCCCTAAACTTGGGTGACATGGATCTGTGTTTTCCCACAGTCTTATTGCCCACACTGGAGGAGAATGAAACCAAACAGAAACCAGCAAAGACAAGAGGTCCAGAGGAATAGCCTTCTGGTGACTTTTTTTAAGTCCCTAACTTATTCACAAATGAAAACGAGATGTACAAAACAACAGACATGTTTGGGATAATTTGCATCTCTGATTCCATCCCAACCTGTTGTCTTTTTAAAGTGCTTTTACTTGTAATTGAACGTTCCCTAGTATTCTAAATGGTGGTAAAAAGATGGTGAGGAAACATTCCTAGAGTGGAAATATTTAAGCTAAAAACTGGAGGATTACTATAAGTAAACTAGTTGATTTTGAGTGGGTGTGGTTATGCCCTATAACAGAACAAAAATGAACAGCTTGTATAAATTACTAAATAAGAAAAAGTAAAACACATTTAGAAACTTATGCATGAAGAGGCATTCTGGAAAAGAGTGGTAGGCAGGGTCTACTCAGTACATTTTTGAAAATATGTTGACGATTTGAATTTATGTTGAAATTATTGGAAAGATCTTAAAAGATTTAACAAAGGAACGGGAGTTATGGAAATTGTATTTTTATAATGATCGTATTAGAGTATAACTGGAAAAATATTGGAAGCAAGGGAGCTACCCAAAAGTCTATTGCAATTCACATGAGAAGTAATAAAGGCTTAAAGTAAAATATTTGCCAAGACATAATAGATATAATCCATTATTCTAGTAGGTATAATCTACGATATCTGGATTAACACTTAATATTAACAACAGCCCCATATTTTCTGGCTTGGGCAATATAGTGTCTGATAGTGTCATTCACTGAAATAAGGGTATGAAGAAGAAAGGAAATACAAATAATGAAGAAATTATAGATTCCACATGATAGATAGATACATTAGCTCAGATAAAACTTGTGTTTCAATGATTATTTTAGACACCTACGAGAGGAACCTCTGTGAAGTCCCCCTCTAAATACATTTGACATTTCTTAAACATCTGCCCATCAGTTATCATGTTTNAGCCCCATATTTTCTGGCTTGGGCAATATAGTGTCTGATAGTGTCATTCACTGAAATAAGGGTATGAAGAAGAAAGGAAATACAAATAATGAAGAAATTATAGATTCCACATGATAGATAGATACATTAGCTCAGATAAAACTTGTGTTTCAATGATTATTTTAGACACCTACGAGAGGAACCTCTGTGAAGTCCCCCTCTAAATACATTTGACATTTCTTAAACATCTGCCCATCAGTTATCATGTTTTCAGCTACTTTTCCTTTCAAATCTCCCTCTTGGGCATCCTCTGTTGGATATTCCATAAATATCATGCATGCTTCCATTTTGGGACACAACGTCCCACCAGATTGAGATACTGTGGTTTCCTGGCATATATATATATATAACTTTCTCTACAGTCATTCATTTTGCTTTTTCTGGACTATGCTATTTTTTTCTGGTGATTGCCAACCTGCTCTGAACACTGCTGTTACTGCCAATATTCTGATGTTTCTGGGTATTGACTGAAACAGTATTTTTGTACAAACACCATGTTCTATTTGGTGCAGAAGTTAAAAGGTAGGATTTTCTCTCTTGAGAACACCAAAGGGGTGCTGCTTACAGCACTAATGACTTGTAGAGGTTTAGTGGAAAGTCTAAAGTTTAGTCTTCATTTTGTTTACTTAACCCTGGTTCCTCACACCAGGACCTAGACTGTGACACAATTTTTTATGGCATTCACCAAGTTGCACCCCTGTAATATTAGGTATG
>NW_007729568.1:119536-121100 GCF_000696425.1 Galeopterus variegatus
TGACTGACTTGCATATGCTTACATATTTCACGGAATTATGCAAAGTACTTTCTCCCAATTGAACAGAATGAATCCTGACAAATGAGTTAAAGATAGTCTTAACACTCATTACACAATCAAATTCATAGATTACTAAGGATATGACTGTGGCTCTTTAGGTTTACATTTTCTGTAGATCATAAATAATATTTTTCCTAGAGGAAATTTGAGTACATTTCTTGTAAATGAGGTTTGCTTTATTTTGCTACAATAATTCTGTTTTCATAAAATATTTTAGAATGGAGGTTGTATAGATTTTTTTCTTAAAAAGATTTTGGCAGTAGCTTTTTTAAATGACCAAAGTCAACAACACAATGAGAGGGTCTTATCTTAAAAATTCCTGAGGCTGATAGGAGTAAGACAGCCTGGCACAGTGTGCTCAAGTTGATTCATTCTTACATAATGTCCTGTGTTCAGGGCACTCTTCAAAGCACTGGGGGTGCAGCAAGGCAGTAAGAATGGCAAAGCCTGTCTTCAGGAAGCTGACATCCTCATGTAGGTCATGTGGCACTCCCATTTGAGGAACATGACAAACCTAGGGTTCAAAGAAAATTAGCTCCTGCTTAAATTATGTCAAAAATAATTTAAATTCTAATTTATGAAAAGACAAATTGCTTGCTTCAATTTTGGCATACAAGGGTACTGTTTATTTACAGAGGTAGGATTAATAAGGTACACATAAGGAATGATTTATTTGTTGTCACCAATCCCCTTTAATCATGCTCTGGTTACCTAGTTTATCATCCTCTATTCTCCTCCAGGGATAAACTTGACTGTAGTTCCTAGAACTTTATTATCACTCATAGGTGGTAAAAATTATGGGCTGACCCCGTGGCTCACCCAGGAGAGTGCAGCGCTGGTAGTGCTGAGGCCACAGGTTTGGATCCTACGTAGGGATGGCCGGGGCACTCACTGGCTGAGCGTGGTGTGGATCACACCATGCGATGGGTTGCGATCCCCTTATCAGTCAGAAGGGGGAAAAAAATTATTTCCACTGTAATATTAGTAATTCAAAGCTTTTCTGCTCTACATTGAGATGTGTTTCCCCAATTTTCTCTTTCACTACTTCCCCCCCATTCCCAGGCTGTATAAAATAGCTCTAGAGTTTGAGCAGGTAGTAAAGAAGAGAAGCACGAAAGAAAAGTCCTACTTAACTGGTGCAGTTGCCATTTGCTTTTGGTGTTCTGTGGGTAAAGCATAATCTAAAATTCTAAATCTTTATTTTTTATTTCTTGAGATGCTTTGAGATTTTTGCCTTATACCATCTCTGGGCTGGAAATTTTTCAACTACAGTTTCTTTAAAGTGAGTAATCTCATTTACTGGACCAAACAAAATATGAATGGGACATTGTCATATTTCTGCTTCTCACACTTCAGTGGTTTCCTGTCACTGTCACTCTTAGAATAAAATGCAAATTCCTCCACTATCTATGAAGGCTGCCCCAGGCTACCCTCCAACAATGACCGTCACCTCTTTGCTCACACTGCTTTTGGTCCATGGACATAAGGCTCTAGTTTCTACCCA
>NW_007729568.1:122279-123638 GCF_000696425.1 Galeopterus variegatus
TGTGATCTCTGGAAATGGAGTTTAAGAATATAGCTATAATTTTAAGATGCTGCAATTACTCTTAACCCTGAGCATATACCAGAATAAAAGACTATCACACTATGTTTCTAGTTTCTCATGATTCTAACATAATGCTCTGCCCTCAAGTATATACCTCATAATTGCATCATGCAGTAGATAAAATAAGCTTCTGCTTGTTCTAACTTTATAAATCAGTGTTCCAAAGTTAAAACATCAAGCCATATAAAACAAATTACATAGCTTGTCTATGAACATGTCATAGCCCTCTAAACTATTTACTCTGACGACATAAAAAGGTCTGTCTTTCAAAATACTCTGCCATTAAACATTTTTAAAAAATGATAAATGATTGGAATAAAATTGTTCATCACTTGAAAAACTTTACATTATAAAGAAATTTTAAGTGACATAAAAATGAAAATATATGAAAATTATCCTAACCATAGAAAGTAATAAAAAAATAATTTTTGCTATCAAGTTAATTATATAAATACTTAAAACATTGATATGTTTCATAGATATATTAATTTAATTATAGTTTATTGAAATGATTTATTAAAATAATCGCTTCATAACTGTACTACTCTCTATCTGTATAGCTGAAGTCACTTGATCTCATCCCTACCTCTATTATCTATCTACATAATTAAAACTTTTACTTAATCATTCTGTATATATAAAAAAAATTTAATGCTTTGTCAGAAGACAGCAACTAATAAGATGAGAGGCTATTTCTCGCCTTAAAAGGAGAGAAGCGAAGTGGAATTTATAGGTAACTCAGAAAAAATGTAGGGTCAAGGAAAAGAAAGATGAGTTGGCAGATACAAATATGTTTATTATATAGAATTCAAAGAAAATAATTACAAAAATTCTAAAATAAAAATATCCTGATGTTTTAAAAAGGAAAATTGGCAAGGTTTGTAGTGACTTAAAATATGTAACTTTTGACTAGTCATATATGGTCTGAATAAAGAAGATTTAAACCTCAGTCTTGGTAGTTTGCGTGTGTCCATCAACCTATCCATTTCCTTCAGGTTTTCAAATTTGTTGACATATAGTTGTTAATAATAGCCTCTATTGATTCTTCGTATTTATGTGGTATCAGTTGTAATGTCGGCTTTTTCATTTCTGATTTTTGTTATTTAGGCTTTCTTTCTTTTTTGGGTTATCCTAGTTTATGGTTTATTTAAATCAAACAACTTTTTGTTTCATTGATCTTTTGTATCATTTTTCAGGTCTTTATTTCATTTGGTTCTGCTCTGATCTTAATTATTTCCTTCCACCTACTAATTTTGGGGTTGGATTTTTCTTGTTTTTCTAGTTCTTTGAGGTGTAACA
>NW_007729568.1:124818-126888 GCF_000696425.1 Galeopterus variegatus
TTCCACAGCTCTATTTACAGTAGCCAAGAGTTGGAAACAAACTAAATGTCCATCAATGGACTACTGGTTAAGGAAAATGTGGTATATACACACAGTGGAATATTACTCTGCCATAAAAAGTGGTGA
This sequence comes from Galeopterus variegatus, assembly GCF_000696425.1. Classification (NCBI taxonomy): domain Eukaryota; kingdom Metazoa; phylum Chordata; class Mammalia; order Dermoptera; family Cynocephalidae; genus Galeopterus; species Galeopterus variegatus. The sequence goes on from NW_007729568.1 coordinate 124,945, forward strand.
AATTCTGCTACTTGCATCGACATGGATAAACGTAGAGAAAATTATGTTAAGTTAAATATGCCAGGCATAGGAAGAGAAATACTGCATGTCCCCATTGGTAAGTGGTAGCTAAAAAAATAAACACATAAATTTTAAAAAGAATGATAAAACAATCACAATAATTCACTGAACTTTCAAAAGGGAAGAATAGAACTGAGGCCACCAGAGGTGGGAAAGGGGCAGAGGGAGAGTGTTAGTGAAAAATTGGTAAAGGGCCACAAAAAATGATTACATTATATAATGTTGACTATACTAATGATCCTGATTTGAGTATCACATATTGCACACAGGTATTGATATTTAACACTGTATCCCACAGATATGTACAAACAGTTATGTTTCAATAAATACATTAAAAAGAAGGTATTGTTAAACTTGAATGTATACATTAAATTGGCCAAAAATTCAAAAATAATTGAATATGACGTCACAATAGAAATTCACATGTTGAATGGTTATGGATACTCTTTAAGCCCTTACATTTCCTATTAGAAATTCTATGCATATTCCATACATGTTAACTGTAACATGTTATTCTTTATATGTTTTTATGCCCACTTTTAAGACTGTAGCAGGGTATACAGGTTGGATTTAATTACACTCTTTTAAAAACTTCCCAACTTATAATGTGTATAGTGTTTTAATTAAAATGCATTTTCACCAGAAAAAATAAAATAAAAAAATAGAGAAACCTCATAGTCAAATGTAGCAGGCAGTGTAGTCTCTGATGAATTCAGATTTTAAAAAGAAAATTCTGGAATAGGGCATATAGTCGATGCTTATCTAAATAGGAGTTATACATTTCTATAAGGATAGTGTTAGGAAGACTAATGTTCAGAATTAACTGAGAGTCGCAAAAACTTAACAAGGAAAGAAAAACTCAAATTTGGGTTTTGATCAGGGATAGAATCAAGGAGCAGTGAGCCCTGNGTGTTAGGAAGACTAATGTTCAGAATTAACTGAGAGTCGCAAAAACTTAACAAGGAAAGAAACACTCAAATTTGGGTTTGATCAGGGATAGAATCAAGGAGCAGTGAGCCCTAAGGCTTAATGCCTAGATCTAATGGAATAATTTTAACTTTAATAATAATAATAATAATAATGAGGATAGGATTCTTGAACAATTTTTTTATTTCTTCTTTATCAAGAGAAATGCTTTTTATTTTTAAAATGATGGAGCAAATAAAAATAAGAGACTAAAAGTCTTGTGTAAGTACAGATACTGTAAGAGATTACCAATGAGTAAAAAAGTGTTGAAATTTCTAGTTTCATTTGGATAGAAATGCAGAGGACTGGGAAAAATTTTGGATGTAACAGAATAATTACTGTTAATCACTAGAAACTTTTGATGGAAAAAGAAATAGGAAATTGCATTAGTAAATTTTCTCAAATGTGAGGAAGGTGGATCTTTTGAAGAGAAGACTGGTGATTATGACATCAATCCCAAGCAAAATTCTGGAACCAATTATTATTACACAAAGATGCATTGTAAGCATCTAGAAGCAGAAGAAATTATGCTAATGTAAACCTGATAAATTTTTAATTAATCACTGCACAAACAGATTCAAGTAATGATGAAAATACCTGAAAATACTTGTCTTTCGTAAACTACTTGACAAAATTTCATACAATATATTTAAGCCAATACAGAGAATTGTGAGCAGATGGGATACATAACCATCTCAAAAGGTACACTCCAAGGTTACCAACTAAGAGACTAATGTAAATTTCAGGGTAGGTTTTTGTTATCTCTGTTGCTAGCCCTAGTTTAGATTTCTGAATTGAATGATGATTTGGATAAAAAAATCATATTTTAAATCCAAGCAATAGAATGAATATGTTGGATGCAAAAAGAAGTATCCAACATATAATAAAACTGTAGGAATATAGATTTTATAGCTTTAA
>NW_007729568.1:127156-158129 GCF_000696425.1 Galeopterus variegatus
TAAACTACTTGACAAAATTTCATACAATATATTTAAGCCAATACAGAGAATTGTGAGCAGATGGGATACATAACCATCTCAAAAGGTACACTCCAAGGTTACCAACTAAGAGACTAATGTAAATTTCAGGGTAGGTTTTTGTTATCTCTGTTGCTAGCCCTAGTTTAGATTTCTGAATTGAATGATGATTTGGATTAAAAATCATATTTTAAATCCAAGCAATAGAATGAATATGTTGAATGCAAAAAGAAGTATCCAACATATAATAAAACTGTAGGAATATAGATTTTATAGCTTTAAATTCAATAAGTGAAAATGAGACTTTACAAATGTTATATGAAATTCTTAAGGGTAATGAAATTCTTCTAAATTCTGTTTGTGGAAGATTTGTTAAAACTTGGAATTATATACCAAAAATGTTACTTTTACTATATGTATATAAACAAAAGTACAAATAAATAAAATACATTTTTGCTTTATTTAAAAATAGATTAAGTCCTCAGCAGCTATTATTTGTTTAATTTTTAAACTGACTGGTTTAGGGCTTTTATGAATAGCTATATTTTATCTCAGAAAGAGTTAATACTTAAGCTTTTAGATACTTCATGACTAATAAATAATATGACATTTTAAAAATGATTTATAATTTTTTTAAGTTGTGTAAACATTAATTTTAAATTTAAAGAGAAGGATTTCGTTGTGTTGACAAAACCAGTTCCCCAGAACTTATAGCTACTTCTGTAAAGAATAAATACATGGAATAGTTAGATTATAAGGTTTCAATGTTTTCTCTTTCTGGATATCCACATGAATGTACACGTAACAGATAAAAATAAATTCTTTCTATATTCAATAAACAATGTTTATTGCTACATAGCATACATTAATAAAAAGATTTTTTATCTACATGTTTCTTCTAAAATATTACAGACTGTTCTAATCCAATTTACCTGAGTTTCCAAACACAAAGCTAATATAGACTACGTTTTCTTGATTTTCCATCTTATAATAAACTGAATACTGGAAATGAATGCCTCTGTGTCTGAATATTGGAAATGCGTGTGTCTGTGTCTATATTTTCAGACATTTCTCAAAGTGTCATCCTTGAAGCAGTGGTATTAGCATCAATGCAAATGCAGGGCCCTAACCCAGATGCATGGAAGTAGAAATGTTGGGACCAGGACTCAGAATTTTAAGATTTTACAATCCCTTCAGGTGATTCTAGTGCAAGAAAAATGTGAGAACTTCTGAATTAGAATATCAGAGATAATTCTAATACAAAGAGCTTACAATTTATAAGAAAAATGGGCGAAGAGTTAAATTATGATCGTTATTGTGAATGGGAAACATTAGCAATTGCTAGGCCTAAAGAACAAGAGAACCAGACTCACTCATTCCTTTAAAGGTATATATTAAGCATCTATGATGTTCAAGTCTTTGGGACTATGTGCTCACTGTCGTACTAAACACAATACCGCACAAAATATATAATCACAAATTTTAATAATTTCATATCAAAGCAAAATACAAGTTGCTATGAAAGAGTTCAAGATAAAAATGTAATTTAGACTCAGGGGTCAGAGAAAAGCTTTCTGAGGAATTTATACTTCCAATATGACCTGGACAATGAACCAAAACTTCCAATAGTGGTGGGGTGGTGGAGGAGGGGAGCATTTCAGACAAAAAGAACACAAAAATGAGAAAAAAGCCCTGAGTTGGGAGAGATGTTGGCTTATTCAGATAAATACAGTGGATGCTGTGAGGGACTGCTTAGATACCGTCTTCACAGGCCAACGCCCCTTGCCTCAATCTGGGACTACTCTGAAGAGTGCTCTGAGCTCTAGAGCTCCTTGTGGGACCAAATGAGGCTGTTTTTGTTTTAACTGCATCCCTATTCAACTTCTTCTGTCTAATCCCGCTTCCTTCTTCACTTCCTTGTAGTAGCTCCAGCAGAACTTCATAAGAAACCTCTTGAGCCCAAGTCTCTGCCTCTGAGTCTTTTCCAAGGAACTTAACCCCACACAGGAAAAAGGCCATTCTAACTGGAGGCTGGTTAGGAGTACAGCAGTGAGAGATGGGCCTGAATAGTTAAGCATAAGACAGACAAGAGCTCATGTTAAAGACAATGCATTTTGCTCTAAGTGCAATAGGAAGGAATTAAAGGGTTTTGAACAGAAGGGTTACCAAATATGATTTAAGATGATCACTCTGGTCACTGGAAATAGAAAAGGAATATTTTTCTTCCACCTGTTAATATAAAATAAAGGAATGAATATGCTTTTCCTCTTATGATATTTTAATCTTAATGCTATGTTGTCTTTCATATTTAGACTTCCCAATCACTGCCCTTCATAGAAGAGGAATAAAATTATTTTGTAAGTGAGATTTTAAGTTCCTTGGAAAAAGGCATAAGTTTTTTAGCTGAATTCTTAAGAAAAATTTGCATGGTTCTGAATACATAGTAAATGCTCAGTACAGAGTTGAAATAAAAGTTGCCATGGGCGCATGAGAAAGAAAGGCGTTGGCTCTCTCCAGGATGTCTCATCTGTCATTTTTGTATGTTAACTGCAGCTGCCTGTAGTCAGCTCTTTAGCCTTGGCAAGCAAAAGGACTGGATGCCTCAACATACTAAGAATAGATTTGTCTCCTGGGAATAGGCTCACATTAACCAAGCCCCCAGAGACAGATGTTTAACGCCTGAACTTAAAGGTAGATCAGCACATTTTCTCTTCTTCAGCAAGCTACACTAAAGGCTCCGATATGACTAAGATGCTATCTGTACATATGCTAGACTAAAAGTCAAATTACAATCAGAAATCTGTTTGGTAAGCAAAGAGTCAGAAAAAGGAAAGTTTCTATGTGATTTGAATGTGTGAAAGCATCATTCCTCTAAGACAAACTGATTTACTCATATTCAAAATATGGAGTTTTCTGCTTATTAAAAACAGATGACAAGTATCTTGGTGCTCAAATGAGTATACTCAAAATTTGCTTTCTTAATGTTTCTAGAGTCAAGGAGCCATCTTCAAAGAAATACACTTTTTAAAAATTATGTCAATTATTTTAATGATGTTTTAGTCAATTCTTAATGCAGTAATTAGAGGCTTTTAGAGTGATTTTCTCCTACTTCTGATATGACTCTGTGTATGATAATTCAATAATTCATTTAGTTCAAGATTTATTTTATGGCTGTTATACAAGTGCAGGGAAGCTTTTTCATGGGGGGAATAGGAGCTAATATTAGTCATTTTTTACCACTTGTATAATAATTAATACTTTAACAAAGAGTAACAATCTGACTGTATAACAGACGATACCTTTTGAAACCCTTGTATTAGTGAGCTAATTTTGGGTAACTTAACATTGTTTACTTGAACAGATAAACCATCAGGAAAGAACTTCTCTACAGAGTAACAATATTTATTCAATGTTAATTATCTCAACTTGTTGCTAGTTAAGACAGCACAGAACTATCGATGCCAGACATAGAGCTATTTGAAGGCTAAAAATATGGCTTCCAGAAAAACTTTTAAAAATTATCCAGTAAATCTTCTTTGCTTCTGAGTTCCCTTCTATCACAACAGTGAGAAAAATTATCATACTATATTACAGTGTATATGTTTTTGCAGGGTTAATGATCTATCATGGCTGTTCTGTTCCCAAGTTGTACATAAAGTAGAATTTCACCCATTTAAGCTTAGACAACATGTTTCATTCTCAATTAGATCAATAATAAAGTTAGACAAGTGAGGTATGTTAATGATACATTTTAATTTCGGACAGAAATTAAAGGAAGAAAAGAAGTTCCTAGTGAAAGCAAAGCAGTAGGAGCCGTAGCAGTGTGGTGGAGCACACAGGATGAGTTAAAAGGCTCTAGTTCTGTAATGACTGGGTGATATGGAATTATCCATTATCTTTGAATATTAGATTACTCATCTATAAAATGAAGACAATAACATATGCCCTACCCAAACAACTTGCTTATTGAAGCTAATTGAAATCATGTATGTGAAAACAAAGCCTTATGCAGATGTTAGTAAAAAAGTGTTGCTATTAGCAACAAGAATTAAATTATTGCTAATATAATTATATTGCTAGTCACAATTTTTGCTTATAACAATGATAGTAAAACCAAGAAATCTAGATTATAATCACTCCGAACCTATTAGGTGCCAGGAAAGTGACATGAAACTAAAAAATTAGAAGACATTAATTGTTTATTAGCTTACTTTCCAAGCATCACCAAAAAGTATTTAGATGTAAAGCCACTTGCTTTTCGATTTTTTCAAACTTAGGCTCTAAGTTGATAAGCATATTTATGATAAAAGGGCAGGCTATGCTATTTAAATTTTTGTCATTTTGTCTCCATTTTACTTATTCATTTTTTGTTCTAAGACTAAAATTTAGGAACAAACACCTTTTCTTCTTTGACTCTCTATTTTCTACAGGCACAGGCATATTGTTGTCAACTTTAATATAAATGTAGAGCAGATTTGTTTTATGTAGTTTCCTGCCAAATGTAGTGGATACAAAGCCTTTTCTTAGTTCACTGCTCATGTATAATGCAAATGCTGTGATAACTCAGCAAGATATCATAAGGCATAAATGTCAGATTGATTCAATTGATAGTATTTGTAATGTTGGATTTTTTTTTTTTTTTTTTTTTTTTGCATTTGAAAGCGTAGATGATGAGATATTCAAAACATGGCCAAGTCAAACAACAGCCTCTAAAAGAAACGAGTCCATCAATGGTGCCATGTAATTATTCTTCTAGTGTCATCTAATATAACCACTGCCAAAAAAAGCTTTCTAAATAAATTTCATCCTGCCACTCTGCTGCTCAAGGAGATACAATTGATCCATACTACTTATCACTTCAAGTTACATATCCATCTTTCATTTATTTATTGACTCAACAAATATTTATTGAGCTCCTACCCCAGGAAAGAAACTGTTCTAAGAGCTACATGTATAGTGGTGATTAACACAGACAAATGTCTGATAGCCATGCATTCTAGTTATCAAATTTTCCAAAATTTACACTTAATATACCTAACTCAACTCTATTATGGAAATTACATTTGGTTCTTTGTATTTCTTGATTGCTCTCCACGTATGAAATGTGGATTTTTAAATGCTTTACCTTTCAACTTGCTCTTAATCATTACCTTTACGCCCATTCCTTTTTCTTTAGCACATCAAAATTATTGTAATTGTTCTGAAGCCTATTTTCACTACAACACTCATTTCTAGTTTTTCTACCTCACACACTTGGGCTAGAGTCACCAGCACCTAGTTTATACTTAATTACTTGCTAATATGTTCACATCTGTTAATTTTTTCTGTCTAACCAAATTACTAGATTCCAGAAATATGGTCAGATCATTCTAAAGTACTCATCCTAGTGTCTATCTAATTTCTAGATACTTACCGAGTATCTAATGAACATCTCATTGATCATTAAAAATAGAAGATACTTTCAATGAACAGTATTAATAAAGATTTATAATTAAAACATCTTACCAAATGTTACAAATAAATAAATATATTTTATACTTTGGGGTTTGGGGCTCTGACATTTTAATCATGTACAATAATATATTTAAGAAATAAATATGCCCTTTCTGACTTTACTATTCCTGGTGTATATTTCTTCTGTTTTAACCTATATGCATATGGATTTTGGTTTTCAAAATAATGTATGTAAATGCAGAAAATGTGTGAATATTCTTAATAAGAATGACTAGACAAAACAATTTCATTTTCAGAGTTTTGAATATTTTGTTTGGCATTTAGAAGGAAACAACAAGCAATTGTTTTGAAAAATGAAGTTCTGAACTAGTTCTGATATTTATGTTTTGGGAAAATTATTAAAGATATTTCTACACAAAAGTGAACACTTGCTTCTAGACAACTACAACAATACCCTTGAATTTCCAATATTAAAATTAATTTTAAGGGCCGGCCCGGTGGTGCACTGGAGAGTGCGCCACTTGGGAGGGTGGCGGCGCTCCCGCTGAGGGTTCGGATCCCATGTAGAGACTGGTTCCCGCTCACTGGCTGAGTGTGGTGCGGGCGCAACACCGAGGGTTGTGATCCCATTGCCGGTCCCCGATGCGGGCGTGACACTGAGGGTTGCAATCCCGTTACCAGTCAGTAAAAAAGACAAAAAGGAAAAAAAAATTAATTTTAAAATAGTTCTGGCTATTTATGAATATAGTGCTGTCTTTGAAGAGAATAAATTTTGCAGCGTGATTAATGACCATTTTATAATCTTCATAGCATTTCTTTCATTATGAGTAACATCTATTTCAACATATGGCATAACTGGAACTTTCCTGTTGAATTGAGTCACTAGGCAGTATGAGCTACAGAAGAAGAGAGTAGAAAAAAGGCAAGAAAATAAAGAACATGGTGGAATTAATTTTCCATAGAATTCTCTAGCAGTAGAAGATTGCTAGCCCAAAAGACATAGTAACTTTTCTAAAGCTTTGGTTCAAGGGTTTTATTACATCGCACTTTTAAAAACTTTCCTTGGAGTATTTATAGTTCATTCCATCTTCAAAATAGTTTAAAACTGTCAACTAGCTAGTCCTCACAATACCCCTCTGAGGCAGGTAACCATTATTATTCTCATTTTACACTTGGGAAAAAAAACAGTAAAATGTTTAAAAAGAACATTTAGTGACTCAGCCAGAAACCTGAAGCTGAGTTCTAGCTTATTACACATATACCCTTTTTTTTGGTATTCTTATGTCTTTTTATATTTAAGAATCATCATAATATGGTTTACTAAAACAAACAAAAAAGAAGTATTAAATACATATAGTTTAAGTAATAATACACAACAGTTTTCTTTGGAGGCAAATGTCATTGTCTGTGTTGTTACTATTTGGCTTGAATGAAGTGTAAACTCTTGGAGTGGCCTTTGACATGTGATGTGGTCTTTGACGCACAGCTTTTTTCATCTGTCCCATGTCCCCCAGGCACACTCAGTCATTATCTCTCCTTAATGATCCCTACTCAGCTGTGATTTTCTTTTTTTTTTTAAATTTTAACTTCTTAGTATGCATTGTAGTTCATTTTGTGTTCCTTTACCCGTTCCTCTTTCCCCCCTTCCTCTCGCCCTTCCCGCCTCCACTACATCATATCTGTTCACTTGTCTTAACATGTTCAAGGAATCGTTGTTATTGTTGTGTGTTCTTCCCCCCTCCCACCCTTTATTTGTTTGTATATTTATGTATTTATTTATTTTTAGCTACCATCAATAAGTGAGAACATGTGGTATTTCTGTTTCTGTGCTTGACTTGTTTCACTTAACATAATTTTCTCTATGTCCATCCATGTTGTTGCAATTGGCAGTATTTCTTTTTTATAGCAGAGTAGTATTCAATTGTGTAGATGTACCACAGTTTCCTTATCCACTCATCTGATGATGGACATTTGGGCTGGTTTCAACTCTTGGCTATTGTAAACAGTGTTGCAATAAACGTGGGAATACAGGTTTCCCTTTGACATGATGATTTCCATTCCTCTGGGTACATTCCCAGCAGTGGAATAGCTGAGTCATATGACAGATCTATCCATGATTGTCTGAGGAAACTCCAAACCATTTTTCATAAAGGCTACACAATTTTGCAATCCCACCAACAGTGTAGGAGGGTTCCTTTTTCTCTGCAACCTCGCCAGCATTTATCATTCTCAGTCTTTTGGGTATTGGCCATCCTAACTGGAGTGAGATGGTATCTGAAAGTGGTTTTGATTTGCATTTCCAGAATGCTGAGTGATGTTGAGCATTTGAAAGTTTTCTTTTAATAGCTATCCTTATAATAAAGTAGGTTTAGTTTATTCAAATACTCAGTGAGTAGTAGTTGAGCAACGACTCCATACAATACTAAATTTCTAGATAAACTTATCTTGCTTCACAAAGAGCATACAAACTAATACACACATGCACACAAACACCCACACCCATACAGAGACAATCAGGTTTGTGTGTGTATGTGTATACATCTGAAGGTGCTGATGCAAAATGTAAAGAAATAATAATCGTTCATAGCACTATATTTTTAGTTATGTGAGCAATATGCAGTGATTCAAAAGAGCAAGATCCCTTCTACCTAAAAAATCAATGAAAGTCTCAATGAGTAGGTGCCATTTATATTACCCCTCAAATATAGACTGCAAAATTTCCTCTCTCTCTTCAGTTCTACAACTCCAGATGCCTAAATCATTTCTCCCAACTGTTCCGTCTGCTGATAGAATCAATGCTCCTCAAATTTTACTGTCTATTTCTGCCAAAATAATTTTCTAATAACCAAATTCAAGTAGCCTCAATGTTTGTTATTAGGCAAATTTGGAAAAATGGACCTTGAAGGATAAAATCTAACTTGTTTTCATTGGAGCAGGTTCTCCTTGTCCTTTTTTTGTGTGTATAGTAAAATTGGTCTGTCCATTTAACAGCAATAGGTGCACTCGGACTACGCTTTTATGTATCTTTACCATATCACTTGTCAAGCTCTACTGGAATTGTTTATTAGTTCATTTCTCACGTTAAGCTTCTCCTATTACCTCCCAGCCATAGAACATAGTATAATATCCTTAAAAAATACTTATTTAATGTTACCCAAAGAATGAATTATTCAGTGCAATGTAGAAGTTCTGTGCATTTTAAGACACAGGGAGTATCTCAAGTAAATGTCCTTAGAGATAAGTTTATGACATAATTAGTAAACAGAAAATAATCCTCTTTGTTAGGAGCTCAGGGTTTGAGTAGAGGAGGAGAAGGACAAAGAAGAAGAGATTTCTCTGAATCAGATCATAGAGAATTTTGCATAATGGTGTCTATTCACAGTTTCTGAATTTTTCCTATGACCCATTCTCTTATTTACTTTGGTCTAAGCATCCTCTACTCATTTTTCACATTCAATCAAGTATTTGTTATTCTTTCAGATTCAATCTGCCTGTACAGACCATGTCATTTTGGTATTGTTACAAAACTACATTTTAACAGATATCTTCTAATTGATTCTCCTTCCCACAAATGTTAATTTATTTCATACACACAGACTACTAGATTAATCCTCCCATAGTGCATCTTTTATCTTATCATTCTCTACTCTAAAAAACCTTTAGTGATTCTCCATTATCTGCACAGTGCAAGCAGCGTTAATTGATTTTTGTTTTTCCTTTTCCTTTACCTATATTTGTGTGATTAAAAAACTGCAAAATGTTAATAAATTTAGGGGAATATACAGTAGAAATATTTTTTTAATGGTTGCTTGTCCTTGAGTGCATTTATTTCCCACCTCAACCTAGTTGAAAACATATGGTGAACAGGGTATAATCTATGAAGAAAAAAAGTATTATATATCTATTGTTTGAAAGACTTGTTGAGAGAATATTTAACTTCCTGATGTTCTTTCGGTGGGGAACTAAAGTTCGTGATGTGGTGTATTAGTCAGGGTTCTCCAGAGAGACAGAATCAATAGGATATGTTATAATTATACAAGAGGGGATTTATTAGGAGAATTAGCTCATGTGGCTATGAAGAAAAGTCCCACGATAGGCCGTCTATAAACTGGATGCCAGTAGTGTGGCTCAGTCCAAGTCCAAAGGCCTCAGAACCAGGGAAGCTGATGGTGTCCTTGGTGTAAGTTCTGGAACCCAAAAGCTGAAGAGTCTCAAGCTCTGATGTCCACCAACAGGAGAGAAAAGTGTGTCCCAGCTCCAGCAGATCAAGGGAAAGCTTCACCTCTTTCCTCTGTCTTTTGTTCTCTCCAGACCCCCAGTAGATTGGATGGTTCCCACCCACACTGAGGGTGGGTCTTTCATATCCAGGCCACTCAGACTGTCATACTAATCTCTGCTGGAATCACCCTCCTGGACACACCTGAAAAGATAGCTTTTCCAGGTTTCTCAGAATTCCTTCATCTAACCAAGTTGACATCTAGAATTAACTTTCACAAATCCACCCCTTGTCAACTTGGTGTCCATACTGTCTCCTTAAATCACACTTAATTTTAAAATGGTTTTCTGTATTAGTCCGTTTTGTGTTGATATAATAGAAATACCTGAGACTGGGTAATTTATAAAGGAAAGAGCTTTATTTGGCTTATGATTCTGGGACAGCTGCATCTCGCATGGGCCTCAGGCTGCTTCTACTCATGGTGGAAAGTGGCAGGCAGCTGGTCAGTATGAGCAGATCACATGGCAAGAGGAAGCAAGAGAGAGAGAGAAGGTGCTAGGGTCTTTTTAAGCAACAAGCTCTCATGGGAACTAATTAATCCCCCCTCACTCATTAATACCCCCTCCCCCAGGGAGAGCATTAATACATTCATGAGGGATTTGCCCCTATGACTCAATCAGTTTCCAACACTGCCACATTGGTGATCAAATTTCCACATGAGTTTTGGAGGGGACAATACATCCAAACTCCATCATGTATATGGTTGTTTCCTTCTTGGCCCAAATAATATGAGTGTTTTTAGTTAATCTATTTTATTACTATTAATTAAGAATGTTACTTACAAAAATAGTAGTTTGGGGGTGAAAAAGGTATAAGGATAGGTAAAATGCATGCCTGAGAAAAACATAAGTTATATTGACAGTGTTTAAGCCATTATTAGATTATTTCCTCATTAATTTCTTAGGCCAGGATTAATATTGAAAGACTGATCATACCAAGTATTGGTGAGAATATGAAGAAACAAACTCAGACATAGCTGGTGGAAATGTGCATTAGTTTACGTTTGCTGCTGTGACAAATTACAGCAAATTTAGTCACTTAACTTTTTATATACTTATGGTACATTTATCAGAATTAATGAACCGATAGTGATACATTATCATCAAGTCCATACTTTATTCAGATTTCCCCAGTTTTTCTCTAATGTTCTTTTGCTACCCCAAGATTCCAGCCAGGGTATGGTATAGCATTTACTAGTCATGTCTCCTTGGGCTCCTCCTGGTTTTGAAAGTTTCTTAAATTTTTCCTATTTTTGATGACTTTGAGAGTTTTGGTGATTTTTGGTCAGACTTTTTGTAAAATGGTCCTCAAATGAGATTTGTCTGATGTTTTTCTCATAATTTTACTGAGATAACCTGTCTTGGAGAGGAAGACCATAGTGATAAATTCTCATTCTCATCGCATCATATTAAGGGTATATTATTGATATGACTTATCATTGTTGATGTTAACCTTGATCACCTGTTTTTAGGTAGTATTCATAAAATTTCTCCATTAAAGTTTCTTTCTTTCCTCTTTCCTTACTTTCCCATATTGTGCTTTGTGGAAGAAAGTCACCAACGTAGACTTGCTTAGGGCGTAAGGAATTATGTTTCACTTTTCAAGAGTTGGAGAATCTACATAAATTATTTGGAATAATATGCTTTTAAAATTAAATTTAGGAAGGTTTTAGCCATTATTTATTCAAGTACTTTTTCTGCCCTTTCTCTTTCCTATCCTTCTAGGACTCCCATTGCATACATGTTGTAATGCTTTAGACTGTTACACGAGTCACTGAAGCTGTTTATTTTACTTCAATTTTTTTCTCTCTGTTTTATGAACTGAATAATTTCTATTGATTAACCTGCAAGAACATTGTTTTGCTTCTACCATTCTATATCTATTGTCGAGCCAATTTAGTATATTTTTTATTTTTGTTTTTGTTCATTTAAACTTTAGAATTTCCACTTGATTTTATTTTACAGTTTCTCTTTCTCTGTTGAAATTCCCTGTATATTGAGTGATTACTGTCATATTTTGCTTTAATACTTTAAATGTGCTTATAATATTGTTTTTTAAGTCTTTGGCCATTAAATTTGATATCTGTGCCTACTCAGGATCAGTTTCTATTGAATGTATTTATTCCTGAGTTTGGATTATATTTTCCTGTTTCCTTGCATAACTTGTAATATGTTATTAAAAACTAGAAATTTTATATAACATAATCTAGGTGATGTATCTGGATTCCATTTATTTTTCTTATTTTTCTTTTACTAAATTTTCAGGATTCAAACTGCTGAATCTTTTACCACACAGTGTATATTTGTTGATATCTCTGCCCTGTTTTTTAAATTTTTCTTCTTCTTATTTTATTTTAATCTGTATTACTAGTTTTTATGTAGCTTAGTGATCAGCCAATGATTTGGTCAGAGCCCAAGCTTAAATACATTAAGCCCTTCTGTGGCTCTCATTTTTAGTATCTTTTTGTTAATTGGTGGGTCTGCTGCTTACCACAACTGGAACTGCTTTCTCAAGCTAGCAAATCTGCAGGGTTTTGTGCTCACCACAAATCAGTATCACTCCTCTGGAAGCAAAGGTTTTGATCTCTTTCCACTTTAATCCCCCTCCCCGATATCTCCACCTTGTAAAGCTGCTATTCTTGCCCTCCAAACTGGAGGTGTTGATGGGAGCAGCCCAAGACAAGTTGGCAGCAAAGTACTGTTCTTACCCAAACCTTTAACTGTTTTCCAAGAATACTCTTCAATTTGTTATCTACCGTTAACAACTTGCAAAGTCTGAAAAAACGGTTTGTGACAACTTTGCCCCGTTTTATATTTGTGTCGGGGGGCGGCGGGGGGAAGAATTCACCAGCTTCTTCACACTCTCTAATGGAAGTCCTTCTCCAACACTCAAACCAGAGGCCAGTGCTAACAGGGTCATTGCCTCTCCAGGTGACTCCTGTTAGGGGTTAAAAAGATATTTTATAAATCTTTTATCTTCAGAATCTGTTGTGCTGGACTCTGAAAGATATTTTCTTAGAACTAATAAAACTTTTCTAAACTATGTAAAAAATAAAAGACTTCCAACATGACTTAACTACAACTACAATTCAGGCAAACTATATTTTATAATTGAACATATAGCTGTGCATATAGACTTAAGAGAACCGATCATCCAGGAAAGATGTTTCTAAGTTTTTGTAGGAGGTGGGGAGAGGTACACTAATAACACTTCTGATGTATTCAAATGTATTAATATGTATTTTCAGTTTTGTTGAAAAGATTGGAAATGAGTTAGTGAAAAATACAAAAAAAGCTCAGAAGAGTAAAAATGGATGCAATTATTAAATTTTTCCAGGTAAAACTAAAAGTTTTGCAATAAAATGTAATCAGTAAACTAGGTGGCTCAGGTGTGAATAACAAGGGGCAATACATATATTTACATTATACATTATAAAAATATTATATATTATAGTATTATAATAAGCAATATGTTAATAATATTAATAAACACTGAATATCGATTTAAGAAAAAGAATTTATAAAAATATATCAGGATCATGGGAGAAGCCCTATGAGTTTTCTGTGTATGTGAGGGTGGAAATAAGTGGAATTAGTACAAGGGCATTAAATCCTTATCTTTTAAAGTGACTTTCATATTCAAGGGACATTTTTAAAACTGAAAAATTGAGGAAGATATGCATAAACAAATTACTTAAAAATACAGAGGTAAATACTGAAAGTTGAAAATACTTTTGGGAAACAGTAATCAGGAATGGAGACAGTTTGTAAAGAGGACTGCTGTTTTTCTTTATAAGCAAACATTATTTATCTTATAAAACTGGAAGCATGTATAATTTTAATAAAAATGCCCTCCAATGCACACAAAACAAAGAACAAGACTGTTTGATAAGATATTTACAACTGTTAATGATGAAAGAATTCTTTAACCAACATTTTTAGTAAAGTCTGTAGTCAACATAGGTTGGCTTTTTTCTTCCTTCCTTCTTCTCTTCATCCCTTCCTTCTGCTTTTCCTTCTTTTTTTCCTATTTTCCTTCTTTGTTTTGTTTATTTTTGAAAGACAATGAGATAGAGGTTTGGATCCACATTTAGATTAACATTAGGGTTCACATAAAAAATGACTGATAAAAGATGCAGGATGGAGAACAAGAAATCAGTGGTATCAGGCTGTAGAAGCCTAAAGTTACCTTGTTCATTTGATTCCTGGGAATTTACCCAGATCTTGGGAAGGGTTTTTGAGTTCTCGTAGGGTTTAAAAAGGTTTGAGCCTTTCTTATAAGAGGAAGAAGCCATCAGGAGACAACTGGGTTACTGTGTTAATCAGCAGTTGTTAATTGTGTATGAAAATGAAAATTGATAACATTTCTCCTCATTTGACCTTTAAAAGTAAAGGAAAGATTTGTGTTTCTGTATAATACGCTCATGGGTAATGGGAGGTGAGAATCTGGGCATCCTCGGTTAATAAACTATATTCTTGTTGCATATCATTAAAATTAACATATAAATTAGAGCAGGGAAAAGCATTGTTTTCTAAGAGACAGACTGCTTCTCAGTACCTAAATAATTTAAATTCATCAATGGACTTATGTAAAGATGAAAGGATGATTGTTCAGCCATGGAAGCATAAATATGAAGTCATTCACAGAGGTCAGTGTTGACGGTAACTTTGAGCCATGAGTAGGATAGAAGAAATCTGGCTGAATATCAATGATATCCTTGGTTGTTCAAAGTGTTTTGAACTACCACACCTAGCAGAGAAAGCTGAATGTCATCTTGATACTTATATTCTGATTGCCTTCTCACAAAAATATCGTTTTGAGAGTTTAGCGTCTCACGCAATTAGTCTGCAAGGAAAGAAAATGCTCTGAAATACAATATAAAGCTTCTCTGCAGATAATTGCTTCTCTTTGTTATTTGAGGTTATGAAATTGGTATTCTGGTTATAATTCGACTTCCTGCTGAAAGAAAATTAAATTAATAAATTGCCATTCTAGTTCATAAACACTTATCCCTGTGTGTTTAGTATTGGAATGGTTAGGATGATGATGGTAGACAGAGACATCTCCTTTGTTCCAAAATATCAGGTTTCTGAATTTGAAGGGCTAAGGACCAGACACGGAAATTTGGTGAGTCCAAAAAAATAAATAAATTCCATTTTGTGGTGTCCTGTTTCTGAAGCCAGGTGGCCTTCAATTTCAAGGGAATACAAATGGAAAACCGTCTTCTGACCTGCTTCTACCTTTTGATATTTTTAAAGGTTTGGTATTGACAGCTTTAAAAAATTGAGAAGCACATTCACTTTGATGGTCACTTTTTTTTTTATATCTACTCATATCTTATGTTCTCTCATGCTCTTTCATTGAGAGGGAAAAAAAGCACAACGTATAAAACTGGATTTTGCGTTTTACATCAAATGTTTGTAAGTAACAACAGAAAAGAGTCCAACCTTTCATAAAGGGGAAAAGGTGGGATCAAAAGTTCCTCTTATCCCTACTAATCCAGAGCCACCTTGCATGCTGTTGGATGCTGGACTCAGGAATTTTTAAAAAGTCTAGATACATTTCTTACTTTTCTGTGTTAACTCTTTCCCCCTAGTTGCCTGTAATTTCACCTATCAGATATTGAGCAGGTGAGCATTTCGGAGAGAGCAGAAGAAGGCATATGGGGCCCTTTTATGGAGGGCTTGATGTACCAAAGTTATGAAGAACACAAAAGAAAGGCCTTTGGAGATTGACAACAGATAGAGTAAGGTAAACATGGATGATATACAAATTTCACCCATTTAAAATGTTCTTAATTCTAACTACACTGTTTTAATCTTTTCTCAAAGATAAAGCTAAATAATTTAAGTCAGAAACCCCCTCGCTCTTATCATGAGCCCTACCTAGATCAACCTGGTGACATCAAAGGGAAAAAGTAAACCAGGCCTTGAGAATTTCCTTCCACATGAGACATATGTGTCCACATGAGACATTTGTAACCTATCTCTGGAAATGCCCCTGGCTATGTTTTATATCTATTATAAATGAAATTTATTTTTTAAAAGCCCAGAAATTTTATCTAAAAATTAAAGTATTTTATGTAAAATGTATATTTAAAAACAGATGGCTATGTTTTGCTTTTTATTTAGGACATAGATATATATGTAGAATATTGGAAAAAAATCTAAGAAAATGTATAATTTACACATCAATTTATTTGGAAAGAAACTACATAATATTAAAGGTTTTATCTAGTTATAGGTTGGCAATATATTACTTTAATCCCAATATCTAAAATTAAAAACGTTCTGAAATGAGTTTTTCATCCCCTGTTAGGTGATAATTTCTGGCCTGAACTGACATGAGGCAATTAATAGTCTTTTTTTAAAAATCCTACTTAGTATAACTATTCATATGTTTTGCTGCTGAAATATAAATATATTTGGTTATGGGAAGTTGCTTCAATCCTGTTGGTGATATTAATCAATAGTGTATGCATTTTTATCTAATATTTTAAAAGCATATGTGAATTAAAAATGCATGTCACCCCAATGGTATTAAATAAAGTGTTGGAAGCATGTTGAAACAGAGGAATAAATAGAACCCAGTATTTATGATTCTTAGATCCCCACCCTTTCTATTACTAGGTCGAGCCAGCTTTGGATCACAGCTATACCTCTGGACTTCTTGTCAAGAGATATAACAGATCATTACATTTTTTTAAAATTTATTATTATTTTTTTAAAATTTTATTTTACAGTTTTAAGTCAACTTGATTCATAGCTTTTGGTCACTTTTGAATGAAATCATTTAAATGTATAATTATTTTAATATCAATATATATTTCCTTTATCTTTTAAATTTTTTTAATATCAATATATATTTTTATTTATCTTTATCATACAATATTAGATTATGTATTGTTGACTATATACCCAAAACAGACTGAGTAAATTAATATCAGAAAATATTTGCAAATTCTACACGCTGGAAAAATACATTTTCAATCAAGCTTTACATTTTGATTTTGTCCTGTTGGCACAGGAAGATGACTACGTCAGATTTAAGGAAATAAATGACTAGAAATTGTGAATTTAGAAAAAAAGGAGGGGGTGTTTTAGGACATGTACAAGTAATTCACTGGCACAGATTTAAAGGAATTGAGCTCTTTTGAGGCTGTAATGACCTAATATTAATATTACAAATGTTTTGGTAAAGATAAGCATTAAAGGCCTATCAAGTATTTGAACACGGTACATGTAAAATTTTTAAAAGGTAATTTTAATAACATATACTCCAGACATATCAAAGTTGTTCTTATATAGTCCCAGACCAAATCACAAGAAACATAGCAATTGTTTAATACAGAGAACAGCAACTCAAATGCCTACAGGGCCAGTGAAGTGGTATACCTGTATGGTGGGCTGGATGAAGACACTGGTATTTTGGAGAAAGCGTGGCCCATTTAAAGGAATCCACTACTATTTGGGTTTTTTTGTTGTTTAAATTTTCCTTTTCTTTTTTTTAATTGAAAAATACGTATAATTGATTATACATATTCATAGGGTACAGATTTGAAAATCAATATATGTGTACAAAGAATGGAGATCAAATCAGGATAATTAGTACATTCATCTTTACAAAACGTAGTCAATCTTTGTGACCCTTATACTAATTTCTTGCTAAACCCCCCTTCCACTGTTTCCCCTTTACCATCTCTAATAACCACAATTCTGTCCTTTATATTTTGAACGTTCAGTGTATTAAGATTCTTTTCTTCCTTCCTTCCCTTTCTTTCCCCTCTCTCTATCTCCTCCTCTCCCTCTCCCCCACCCCACCTATGAATGAGGACATATGGTATTAATTCTCTTTTATGGCAGAGTACTTTCCATTCAGTACGTACATCATATTTTTCTTATCCAGTCACCTATCGATGCACATTTAGGTTGGCTCCAACTCTTGGCTACTGTAAATAGGGCTGAAATAAACATACGAGTGCAGGTATCCTTTTGACATAATGATTTCCATTCCTTTGGGTATTGTCAGGCTCTACCACAGACCCATACTGTGCAGGTCCTAAATCAGGTAGTCAAAAGAAAAACCAAGTAGCGGCGGGCAAAGCGGACATGCTTTATTTTTAGACATGAGCTCTGCTGACCAGCAGTTCAGAGTTGCTGCCTTCTATACCAAAAATTACACGAAAAAAGGCAACAAGCCAAGCGATATACCACTGCACGTGCACACTAACTGTACTGCTGGTAACTTGTTTACAATGGATGTGCTGAATCATACCCAGTGAATATAAGACGAGAGGGCCTGACCAAATTAACTCTATTTTCCTCACAGGTATATACCCAGCAGTAGGATTGCTGGATCATATGATAGTTCTACCTGCAGTTGTTTAAGAAACCTCCATACTGTTTTCCATAATGGCTGCACTAATTTACAGTCCTACCAACAGTATTAAGAGGGTTCCCCTTTCTCCACACCCTCACCAGCATTTGTTATTCTGTCTTTTCGATAATAGCCAGTCTCACTGGGGTGAGATGGTATCTCAATATGGTTTTGATTTGCGTTTTCCTGATGCTGAGGGATGTTGAGCATTTTTCATGTGTCTGTTGACCATTTGTGTATCTTCCTTTAAGAAATGTCCATTCACTGTTTTGCCCATTTTTAATTGGGTTATTTGTTTTCTTTCTGTTGAGTTGTTTGAGTTCTTTGTATATTTTGGGTATTAATCCCTCATGGGATGTATAGTTTGCAAATATTTTCTCCCATTCTGTAGGTTGTCTTTTTACTCTGTTGTTTCTTTTGCTATGCAGAAGATTTTTAGTTTGATATAATCCCACTTGTTTACCTTTTCTTTTGTTGCCTATGTTTATGGGGTCTCATTCATAAAGTCTTTGCCCATTCCTGCATCCTTAAGTGTTTCCATGTTTTCTTCTAGGAGGTTTATAGTTTCAGGTCTTATATTTAAGTCTTTACTCCATTTTGAGTTGATTTCGGTATATGGCAAGAGGTATGGATCTAGTTTCATTTTTCTACATATGGATGTCCAATTTTCCCAGCACCATTTGCGGATGTACGGTACAGCAGTGGGTTTTTTTGTTGTTTAAATTTTCCTTTTCTTTTTTTTAATTGAAAAATACGTATAATTGATTATACATATTCATAGGGTACAGATTTGAAAATCAATATATTCTTATTTCTGGGTTCTCTTTTTGTGTTCCATTGGCTAGAGTATCTGTGTTTATGGCACTACCATGATGTTTTGGTTATTATAGCTTTGCAGTATAGTTTGAAGTCAGGGAGTGTTATACCTCAGGCTTATTTTTTCACTCAGAATTGCTTTGCATATTCAGAATTTTTTCTCATTTTATATGAACATTAGGACATTTTTTCTACTTCTGTGAAGAATGTCACTGGCATTTTCATGGGGGTTGCATTGAGCCTGTAAATCATTTTGGGTAGTATGGATAAATTCACAATGTTAATTCTTCCAATCCAAGAGCATGGAGTGTCCATCTTTTTGTGTCCTCTTTAATTTCTTTCAGCAGTGATAGACTCTATGAAGGGATCTTTCATCTACTTGGTTAAACTGATTCCTAGGTATTTCATTTTTTTATTGACTATTGTAAATGGACTTTTAAAAAATTTTCTTTTTCTGCTAGCTTGTTTTTGGAGTTTTAAAACACTACTGATTTTCGTGTGTTGATTTTGTATCCTACAACTTTACTGAAATCGCTTATCAGCTATAAGAGCTTTTTGGTAGAGTCTTTAGGTTTTTCTATATTCCAGTTTTCCCCCAAAGATTTTCCATATATTGTTACTGTGGTAACCCCCAATTAATCACATTTTCTGTTATTAATGCTTTTGTGAAATCTCCTTCTACAGCAACTCTGGAATTTGCTGTGAATTTGGCCAATGGGATATATTGGTAGGTCTGATACAAGTGAAGTATTAAGTGATAACTACTTGCACTTTGGGGCTACTGTCTTGCAGTGTTTCCTTCTGGAACCCCACCACCATGATATGAAGCTGACCAAACAGCTGAGTGGAGATTCCCACAAAAAGAAAAACCAAAACACCTGCTCCGTGGCCTCAGTTGAGCTCACAATCTTACCTCTAGACTACTCCAGCTATCCTGGCCTCTCATCCTGCACCATCTGCTAGAATAACCACTTGTTCAACGAAAGAATTATAAGAGATATAAATTGTTTTTTCTAATTCACTAAAATTTGCAGTGGTTTATAATGTAGAAAAAGATAACTGAGACATTCCTCAGTTTCAGATTTTATGTGACCTCTTAATTAAAAAAAAATAATTTATTCTGTTAATATGCCGACTTAGCAGGGTAAATACAGAATGCAATCTTGTTTGAACTCTACATTTTACTGAAGAAATTGATGTCCAGGAGTTCACATGGTAAATTCTTAAAATTAGTGGTAGAGCCAGGCTGTCGTATTAGTCTCATTCAACGAATTTCATGCAAGTGCCCAGCAGATGTAAGATACTGTATTTAAACTGGGTGAATTCACAGGCCAGTCACAGACTGGCCCTCCAGAAAACTCTGGTGAGGTTGAAGAATGAGTAAACAACAATTATTGTACACTGTGCTGTATACCATGCCAAACTTTTTTCAATGTTCTTCCCATTATCAATTTCTACCTACTGAAGAGTATGATTTTCTCACTTGTTTTGTAATAAGTAAGAAGAGTAAAGTTGGCTGGCAGAATATTGGCATCAGGACTAGAGTATGTAGAGGATTTATTTAAATTAAATTATATAGAAGATTTTCTTAAAAATACCTGGGATTAGTTTGATTAAGAACCCATGTCTTCCACTTCACGAAGTATGCCATACCTGTGTTCCTTAAATACTGGAAAAAACTCCTATATGTGTGCATTTTTTTAAGGAAAATAAATTCTATCAAGAATACCAATTCTAAAGCATACCCTACCATCTTACCATGTGTATGTTTCATTTTCAACACCCTTCTTGTCAACTAGATGTAAATAAATTCTAAATTCTTTTCCCTCTCACTGTATCATGAACAGTGGCTTAGAGTAGTCTGACAGTCAGCAAAAACTGTTACAAAAGCTTCTGTTATGAGACACAAGAGGAGATTAAAGAACAGCCCTCTCAGTCTGTAGGAAACGAATATGTTGCTCATAGCTGGTTACTCTCTTTTCAGAGCACTGAACTTGGCAGTAAGATAAGTAGAAGTGAATGGGAGAGACATAGAACTGGCAGGGATATGGCAGCCCCTGTGGAGAGGCTGCTTACAGATGACATAACAATAACCATAGGATCTGTGGGGCTACTGTGTGCATGTTGGCTTCACCGAAGAAACTAATCATGTGGTAAGAATAAAGTTTACTTTTTCAAAATATAGACGCTTGGTTGCTCAGAAGTATAAAGGGAGTGATTAGAGGCAGGATATTCAATAAAATGCTTAGAGAAGTGTTGTGGGGGCAAATAACATGCGAGAGAGAAAAAAAAAATGTTTTACAGACAAAAAAAAAACCCCATCCTTTTTATTAAGGAAACTGACTATGGAAAGAGATCATTTCTTCCCCCCTTGTTTTCTAGATCACTAGAAGATGCATATACTGATCATTAAGTCTTTCATTATTCTATTTAATTATTGCCTCAGGTATTTTTAATAAATGATTGAATTGTTTTTCTTTTATATTTTGTTCCATTATCTCAATAAGGTTTATTTGAAATAAGCTATATTTATACATATATAAATATTTGGATGCAAAATTATTTAAATGATTATTTGACCAGGGTATGTGGCCACCAAATACCTCTTCCCACCAAAATATATGTGTGTAATAACATGAAGTCTACTGTACATGCAGAGCATGTACATTCGTATCCTACACAACTGGTCACAGAGCTGACTTTTGCTATGAGTTTCTTCTTACTATAACCATATTTGATTTTCAGAAATCCCAGAATGCTTTATTTTTGTTGAAAGTGACAAAATATCTAAAATTTATGCAAAAATTCAAAGGGCTTAGAATAACCAAAATGACTTTCAAAAGAAAAAACAAATGTTGAGAACATATACTACCTTATTTTAAGACATTATAAATATCAGAATATTGGTGTAAAAGTAGATAAATAGAACAATGAAATGGAAGGGTCCTGAAATTGAACCACACATATATGATCAATTAATGATTTTAAAAGGGCCAAAACAATTCCGTCAGGAAATGATAATCTTCTCAACAAGTAGTGCTGAAAAATTGCTATTGAAAAAATAAAAAGAAAACTTTGTTCCTAACCTCATGCAGAAAACAAAAATTTACTCAAAATGAATCATAGATCAAAATGTAAGAGCTAATAAGAAATTTAAAAGGAAACATTGAGAAAATCAGAATACCTTGGGTTTTACAGAGATATATGAAATAGAAAGTGTGAAATATAAAAAAATCAGTAAATTAAATCATATCAAAACTTAAAAAAAAGCGTTCTTCATAATATACTGCTATTGCAATGGAAAGGCAAGCCATAAATTTGGAAAAAATATTTGCAAAAAAATTATGTTACAAAAGGCTTATGTCAAATGTTTAAAGAATTTTTACAATTAAATAATAAGAAATCTAACATCCTGGTTTTAAAAAGGGGGGTTAAGGATTCTGACTGATATTTCATCAAAGAATGTATATGAGTAGCAAATGGCAAACATGAGAAGATGCTCAATTCATTAGGATCACTATTCATTAGGAAAATTCAAATGTAAATAAATGACAACGAGATATCACAACACACTCACTAGAATAATACACACACACACACACACACACACACACACACACACACAGATAGATCACATCCAGTTTTGACAAGAATATGGAACAACCAGAACTTTTTTATGCTTTTGGTGAAAATGTGAAATGTGCAAGCAATTTGAAAAACAGTTTTGCAGTTTCTCAGAAGTTTAAACAACCCAGAAGATGTATATATATAGATATTTATGGAAGATTTACTTCTTACAGAAAAAAAAGAACCCAAGTACCCCTCAATAAATGAATTAGCAAATTGTGGTACAAAGGAATAAATTGAACAAGACTGACAGAACTAAGGAGTGAGGATGAGGAGGTAGAGCTGATATAAGCCCAACTCTCAGAGTTGCAACTGACTGAACAAAGTAGTGGTATCTGAGTATATGTAAGGAAATAGTAGGTGAGGTCATAACCTTTTGGGAGCAACCCCCAACTATTTCTTGGCAATGCAGAACTCTTCTCCAGGGCAATCTTTGCTTTGGGGCTTCCTAGGGGACTGGCTGAGATTTTAAGTTCATTGTGGTCCAATGATTTCCCCTTTCCTTTTCTTTTAGGTGTTCTTCCCCATTTTAATTTTTGTGTTCCTAATTCTGTCTCAGCACCTGCTTCCCAGGTGCACAAACCCATCTATCAATCAGTACATGATAAATAGATAGTCATATATTCATATAATGAGATACTCCACTATTAAAGAGGAAACTACCGATACACAAATCAACATTAATAAATCTCACAGGTATTTTGTTGAGCAGAATCAGCCAGACATAAAAGAACTCATAACTTGTGATTTCATTAATATAAAGTTCAAAAAGCAGAAAACCTAATCAATGGCAATAGAAATCATAATTGATGGCAACTTGTGTGTTGAAGGTGAACTGGGAAGAGGCATGACAGATATTTCTGGATCAGAGAGATGTTAGCTACATTGACCTGAATAGTGGTTCATGGGAGTATGCATAAAAATCATTGAATTGTACACTTGAGATTTGTGCATGCTGTGCACCTTAGTGAATGCATTTTATATCTCTTTTTAATCATCCACAAAAATAACAAAGTATAAACAATTTTAATTTAGTCTTTTGTTCTATCTTGTCTTATTCTGTATGTGGGGCAGCCGAACACTGATGAAAAATTCTTAGAAATATACATTGTTGTAGAAAAATAACATTAATCCCCAACTTTTACTAGACCTTACCCTGCTTACCCTGAAATTCTTCTACAGACTGCCCTGAAATTCTTCTACATTCCTCTATTTATTTCTTTTGGCAATTTTTATAGTAACTAATTAACACACTCTCCAGGTCTACGATTGTCTTGAAACTATAATCTTATCATCTCTCTCACATGCTGTTTACTAGGACATAACTTCATCACCCATTTTAAAGAGAAAATAAAGTTGGATAGAACAGAACTTCCTACATTAACTGGTAGAGAAATAGAAAATCTGTTAGTTCAAAAAAATCCGTATAACATATGTTGAATCAGTAATGAAAATGAACTACCACCAACACCTCCCACCAAAATAAAACACCACCAAACAAAATCATCAGGGACAGATTATTGTTTGTTAGTTTGTTTAATAAAGGATTAAAGACATGACTATTTCCAACACAATTCTAATCACTGTAGCAGCCTGAGCTGACTAATGTAGAAGTGGCTTTAGAAATGAGTAATGAGTAGAGCCTGAAAGAGTTTTGAGGTGCAAGCTAGAGAAAGCATACATTGTAATGAATGGACCAGTAAGGACAATTCTGGAAAGGGCTCAGGAAAGAAAATAGAATAGCTAGAAAGAAATCTTTATTCTTCTTAGAGAATATATAAGCAATTCTGAACACAATGTTGGTGGGATATAGATGGTAACAGCATTATAATGAAATCTCAGAAAGGCCATCCTTCTTTTAAAGTGGCAAAGAACTTGGTGGCATTGTGTTCCTGTCCTAGAATTTGTGAAAGATAGAATTTGTGAGTGTTAAAATTGGATATTTGACTGAGAAAATTGGATATTCTTTCAAAGTATTGAAAGGAATGGCTTGGTTTCTCTGAACTGCTTATAATAAAATGCTAGAAGAGAGAAATTACTTAAAAATGGAATTCTTTATCAAAAGGGGAGTAGAAATTAAAGAGTTGAAAATTCTCAGCCTATACATATTGTAAAAAATGAGAAAACCTGGTCAAAAGGAAGTTAAGGGTGTGTTTGAACAACTACTTCATAAGGAAATTGGTATGGATCACCCATCTCAATAGAAGCCATTAGTAATTATTGCAGAGAGTGGAAGAATGATCCCAAGGCAATTTAAAAATCATCAGGACTGCCCCTTCCATCCTAGGCCCAGAGTGTAAGAGTGGTTTCAAAAGAGGGGGCTCTGGCACCTGTGGAACCTCACTGAGCACACCTGTTTCTGAGTCACATTGTGGGCTCTGTATTATGCACTTTGGCACTGAGCTATATGGGCTGCCCCACATGCAACTCCTGCAGGCCCCAGTGTGCCATCAGCTCTGCCCAGCAGAACTATGGAGACATGGCTACCTCTACCTAGATTTCAAGGCATAAGCCTCTTGGCAGAGCTGTGGGATTGACACCTCAGCCAGGAGAGCTGCAGGACCTAGGCACAAAGCTACTGTGAGAGTGGGGCTACCCAGAAGCTGGGGGGCTCAACACCTACCAAGTTGCAAGGGCATCACTGATGCCCCAGTGGGTCTGGAAGGTGGATGCCTCATTCTAGTGGGTCCAAAAGGCAGGAAATTTTCCCCAGTGAGCCTGAACAGCAGAATACTGAGCCATAGAGGATTATTCTCAAGACTCAAGATGTAAGGGAATCTGTACTGTTGGGTTTTGAACTTGCTCAGGACCCATCACTGCTTTCTTTTTTCCTATTTTCCTCTTTCAAAGTGGAAATGTCCATCCTATGTCTGTCCCACCATTGTATTTTGGAAGCACTTAACTTCTTTGGTTTCATAGGTTCACAGCTAAAGAGCAATTTTCCTCAGGATGAATCATAATTTGAGTCTCACCCATAACTGATTTAGGTATATTTAGATAAAACATTGGACTATGGGCTTTTGAATTTAAGCAGGAAAGACTGATAGAATCAACTTTTTCAAATCTCAGGAATCTAATCTGAAAGTCATAGCAACCATTAATCAGGTGACTGCTTAATGAGGAAAAGGACAGCTGCTTTCAGTAATAGAGTGTTGTGGCATTTTCAGTCACCAGCTTATCATCCCCCATTTCCCAGTGGAATGCTGGACATGTGTATAGTGGCCTGCATTCCTGGTATGATTTGCTGGTACCAGGGAGCTAATATGAACCTTTTTCTTAAAATATTGTGGCCATGTGTTTTGATCTGTCTTATGGTTTCCTGAAGGACAAAGGAGTTGACCTTTGATTTACTGCCCACCCCCCACGTTGCACTTCAGTGGATATTAGGGTGTTGGCAGTGGTGTCTGTTGAAAAACTTAAAGACATATGCTGCTCATGCCTGCTTGAGGAAGGGGATATTGGGTGGGGAAAAAGGCAGACAGATTTAAAAGCATAGAAAAGAAGAGCTTGAGGAGGAAGTTTCTTGCAGTAACAAGGTCTCAAAAGGGTCAACACACATCATGGGGCAATGAGAGCACAGTGTGCATGTCCAGGGCTGGGTGCATACTTAGAAAAGACCCAAGGGAACCCTAAAATTGCTTCTCCAGCAGATTTTTGGCCTCTACACAAAGAGCTGGTGAAGACTTAGGCAGAGTTGTATGTAGCTTGGCTTTATCAGTGAAGAAGTCCCCAGCTCAGAGTCAAGCTACAAAGACTGGGAAAGTCTTTTTTGTTTTTTAAAAATATTTTCTTTTGGCTCCAGGCATTTAAATTAATCTCTGTCAGGTGACAAGGTGACCACTGAGATAATATAACAGAGACTTCAGTGACCATATACAATGTATGCAGCCTTTGAAAAATGGCTTGAGGGCCGGCCCCGTGGAGCACTTGGGAGAGTGCGGCGCTGGGAGTGCAGCAACGCTACCGCCGCGGGCTCGGATCCTATATAGGAATGGCCGGTGCACTCACTGGCTGAGCACTGTGCAGGCGACACCACACCAAGGGTTGTGATCCCCTTACCGGTCACGAAAAAGAAAAAAAAGAAAATGGCTTGAAAAAGTCACTAAACAACTGAATGATTCCAGTATTAAAAATCACCAACAGAATACCTTGCAGAAGGATTAGAATATGTTTTATTGAGTTACCACAAAATAATATCCAAAATAGGCAGTTTTACACACACACACACACATAAAATTACAAGGCATAAAAACAAACAGGAAACTTGGCCCATTCACAGGAAAAAATATATTGACAGAATCTCCCTGAGGAAGCCCAAGCATTGGACTTAATAGACAAATATTGTAAATAAACTCTCTTAAATCTTAAACATATTTGAAGAGCTAAAGAAGACCATGAACAAAGACCTGAAGAAAATCAGAAAAATAATGTTTGAGCAAAATTAAAATATTAACAAAGATATATAAATTATAAAAAGGAACCAAGTAGAAATCTGGAGCGGAAAAGCACAGTAACTGAAATGAAAAAAAAAAATCAATAGAAGGGCTCAATAGCAGATTGGAGCTGGCAGGAGAAAGAGTCTACAAACTTGAAGACAGATTGATAAAATTTATGTGATGAGAAATACAGAAAGAGAAAAGTATGAAGAAAAATGAACAAAACCTCAGAGACATGTGCAACACCTTTAAGTTCATTGATGTATATATAAAAGGATGATTAGGGAAGGTAGAAAGTAAGGTACAGAAAATGCATTTAAAAAATAATGGCTAAAAACATTACAAAATTCTTGAAAATGTTAATCTACACTTCCAAGAAGCTCAATAACTTTGACATTTGCATAAATACAAAGAGATATATACCCAGATACATCATAGTAAAAAGGTTGAAAGCCAAAAATGAAGACAATATCTTGAAAGTGTCGAGAGAAAAATGACTTGCCACATACAAATACTTGGGAACTGGTTTCATTTTTCTGCATATGGAAGTCCAATTTTCCCAGCCCCATTTATTGAAGAGGGAAAATTTTCTCCAATATATATTCTTGCTGCTTTTGTCAAAGATCAATTGGCTATAAGTATGTGGATTGATTCCTGGGTTTTCTATTCTGTTCCATTGATCCAAGTATCTGTTTTTATGCAAGTACCATGTTGTTTTGGTTACAATAGCTTTTTAATATAATCTGGCTATTTGGGATCTGTAGTTGTTCCATATGAATGTTCAGATTGTTTTTTCCATTTCTGTGAAGAATGTCATTGGAATTTAGATGAGAATTGTATTGGATCTATAGATTGCTTTGGGTAGAATGGACATTTTGTGTTGTTGATTCTTCCCATCCAAGTGCGTGGCATGTCTTTCTGCCTCTTTGTGTCCTCTTTAATTTCTTTTAGTAGTGTTTTGTAGTTCTCATTGTACAAATCTTTCACCTCCTTGGTTTAATTGATACCTAGGTACTTTATTTTTTTGTTGACTATTGTAAATGGGCTTGCTTTCTTGATTTTATTTTCTGCTAGTTTGTTTCTAGAGTGTAAAAATGCTCCCACCATATACCAAAATCAACTCAAAATGGATTAAACACTTAAATATAAGACCTGAAACCATAAAATTACTAAAGGAAAATATAAGAGAAACACTCCAGGTAATATGACTGGGCAAAGAGTTTATAAAAAACACAAGCAACAATAGAAAAAAATAAATAAATGGGATTATATCAAATTAAAAAGCTTCTGCACAGCAAAGGAAACAATCCACAGAGTGGAAAGACAGCCTACAGAAACAGAGAAAATATTTGCACACTATACATCTGACTGGAGATTAATATCCAGAATATACAAAGAACTCAAACAACTATACAGTAAAAAAAACAAATAATCCATTTAAAAAATGGGCAAAGGAGATGAATAGATACTTTTCAAAGGAAGACATACAAATTGCCAGCAGATACATGAAAAATGCTCAACATCACTAGTCATCAGAGAAATGCAAATCAAAACCACATTGAGATATCATCTCACCCCAGTTAGACTCACCATTATTAAAAAGATGGAGAATAACAAGTGCTGGCAAGGATGCAGGGCAAGGGGAACTCTTTTACACTGTTAGGGGGAGTGTAAATTAGCACAGCCATTATGGAAAACACTGTGGAGTTTTCTCAAACAACTACAGATACATATTAGCAAATATATCTACCATATGATCCAGCAATCCCACTGCTGGGTTTACATCCAGAGGAATGGAGAGTATCATGTTGAAGGCATACTGCACTCCTATCTATGTTCATTGCAGCTCTGTTTACAACAGCCAAAATATGGAATCAACCTAAGTGTCCATTGATGGACAACTGAATACAGAAAATGTAGTATATATACACAATGGAATACTACTCAGCTATATAAAAAAAATGATTGAAATTCGGCCATTTGCAGCAACATGGATGAGTTTGGAGAAATTTTTGGTAAGTGTAATAAGCCAAACTAAGAAAGAGAAACACTGCATGCTCTCACATATAACTGGGTGCTAAGAAAGAAAGAAAAGAAGAGAGAGAGAGAGAGAGAGAGAGAGAGAGAGAGCAAGAAGGAAGGAAGGAGGGGGGGTAGAGAGAAGGAAAGAATAAACCACAACAATTCATTGAACTCTCAGAAGGAGAAAACAAACCTAAGGTTACTGGAGATGGGAGGAGGGAGGGAGAGGAGGGACAGGTCAGATGAAGTGCATAAGGAAAAAGCATGATTTGTAATAATGAGTAGGCTAATAATAATACATAAACAAATAGATAAAAAAACAAATAGATAAATAAATAGATAAATAAAAATACAAGGGAATCTCAATAAAATCATCACATGGTTTATCATCAGAAACCCAAAATGCAGTAGAATAAAATATTCCAAGTGCTGAAAGAAAAAAACAAAACAAAACAAAAAACCCTGTAACTGATAATCCTATATCCAGCAAAACTACTTTTCAAAATTTAAAGTGAAATGAAGACATTCTCAGATGAAAACATGGAGGGAAATGCTATCAAATCTGTTTTATAAGAAATACTTAAGCAAGTTCTTCAGGATGAAAAGAAGTGACCCCAGAGAATAATTAAAATTCATATGAAATAAACAAAAAGTACAGGTAAAGGTAATTATGCAGATAATGTAAAGCACAGTAAAATTACATATTCTTTTCTTATGTGATATAAAAAGCATTTGCATAAAACAGTATCTATAAAATTGTATTGCTGGGTCCATAACATAATAATGTAATATATTTGACAATAGGAGAGCATGAGAATGAAGTTATATTGGAATAAGGAAATAAAAAACTATATGGTAAATCTAGTCTGCAGGAGAAAATGAAGAAAACTTGAAATAGCAAATATGAAGGTGAGTGAAAAAATTCTGTGGGTATTTGCTCTCCTTCATTCTTGTAGCTTTTTTAGAAAACCTAAGATTTTATGAAATAATACTTACAAGTATTTATTGCTGGGTTTCTAATGGTAATGTTGCACAATGGCGTAAATATATTAAAAATTTGTTGAAATGTACACTTTAAACCTTTGATTATTATGATATATAAATTACATCTTGAAGAAGTTTACTTTTAAGGGAAAAAAGGGAGATAGCTTGGAAGACTGATTTTTCCTACATAATTAAATAATAGCTATTTCAGAAATAGAAAAAATCTAGAGAAAAGACATATGGAATATAAAATAACAACAATTAATTTTTAATTCCTTTCTCCTACAAGCTAATTAACTTTTCCCATTTTAGAATTTCTCTGAATTATGTCACAAGAAACAGAACAAGGAGAAATTAAGTGAAAGAAACTTCTTGTTGCTCCTGTTACAAGGGGGTTATTTTTTGTCTTGGTTAAAATCCTCTTAAATTTAGCTAAAAGTGATTCAAATTTATATGTTTATTAAAAAAAAAACAAACTTGAGATACGATGTTTTGGGAGAGGCCAAACCATAGGCAAAATGCCTAACAGATAGATAAATAAAAAATAATAGTAAAGTTATCACTGCTGTCTCTGGTGTTACCCACCTTTACCCTGAACCCTGATCCTGGAACCTGCCATTCACGAGGATACTTTGCAAAAATCCTGTTTATCATGTTCATTTTGAGTGTCAAAGATGAGTTACGTACAGCTACAGGAAGTTTCAATTAATGTTTGTAGAATGTCTTAGTTTCAATTTTATCAAGTAAAAAATGATATTTTTTATAAGAAT
The DNA here is from genome assembly GCF_000696425.1 of Galeopterus variegatus. Lineage (NCBI taxonomy): Eukaryota > Metazoa > Chordata > Mammalia > Dermoptera > Cynocephalidae > Galeopterus > Galeopterus variegatus. The sequence continues at coordinate 157,936 of NW_007729568.1, forward strand.
CTCCTCTAACTAGTTAGAAAAAAAAGATCCAAATTATAATGCTATATCTCAATTTTTTATTGAGGCTTGTGACTCCTGTTAGTGTTCTAACTTGCTGTTGGGAAAATAGAACAATTTAATCCGGCCCTCTCACTTTGGGCAGGTTGGGGATGGTTCAGTAAACAAATTGTGTGTGTGTGGGGGGGGGGGGGGCC